>NC_091385.1:1871967-2061967 GCF_038502225.1 Cherax quadricarinatus | reverse complement strand
GGTCGAGTCATAGCTCCTGGCCCCGCCTCTTCGCTGATTGCTACTAGGTCATCTCTCTCCCTGCCCCATGAGCTTTATCATACCTCGCCTTAAAACTATGTATGGTTCCCGCCTCCACTACGTCACTGTGTGTGTGTGTGTGTGTGTGTGTGTGTGTGTGAAGGCAGATCATAACACTTTTAATTGAAACTGAGGCTAATTTACGATTTTTCTGATTATGTTTCTCATTACTGTCTTTTTCAGAATACCTAATGCTATATATTTCACGGTGATTTTCATATGATTTTGATGCCGGTAAAAGGCTTTCGATCCCAGCAAATGGAGCTACCCTCCACTTGATCTTATCTTATTACCTAACACCCTCCAGGCATTGAATGATCCCTACGGCTTTAGCGCTTCTACCTGAGTATAAAATAATAATGTCGGTGATATATTAATTATACGTGTTAAAATGGCTGAAGCCATTTTTGTTATTATCAAAATTGATGAAGACTGAGACATGGAACATATGGGAATCTCTATTAAGAAAACGTTTCGCCACATAGTGGCTTAGCTTTGAGGTAATCAGTCCCTCAGCTTGGAATCGATGTGTTCAGTCCATCAGTCTTGTAGGAAGTACAGCAGAGGACCAGAGAAGTGGCTTATATAGTGTAGTCAGGTGAGTGGAAGCAGTAGGAGGCGGGGTCACAGTGGGACCTGCCACTAGTGTAAGTAGATCTTCGTCCAAAAGTTGGACAAGTGTTGAAGAATTTCTTGTATCAAGATCCCATGATGCTGCAGTGTCTGACAGATGTGATAAATGGTTTTGAAAACCGACAAGTTGAAGAATTGAGACACTTATGCAACATATGGGAATCTGTATTGAGGAAACGTTTCCAGGCTGAGGGACTGATTGCCCCAAACTCCTACTCTCCTTACCCATTTCTACTTTGTATAAGACTGGTGAAGCTACCGATGATGCTGCAGTGTCTGACAGTTGTGATAAATTTGCGTTAAATATTGTTTTTGTAATAAATACAGTAGATGGGATCAGTAAATGCTGTTACCAGTGGATATAGCTTGCAGTCTCACGGTTCGTGATACATGGAAGAAGAGAGAGAAGAAGAAGAAGAGAGAATAGAAGTGCAGGAAAATAAATTAATAGGAGAAAAACGAAAGGGTGCGTTTGACAGGATAGTGATTCACATAAGTTGAAATTCGTGCTTGGAATGCATAGACTAGGCAGGCTAGAAGCATGGCTGTGAGGGATAGACGAGTGTATCTCTTGGGATATGTAGGATAGTTAAGCTAGGAATGTGGATAGGAGGGATAGGAAGGACTCCTGAATCTTCGCTAATTCCTGTCATCCAGTATTGGGATGTAAATTATGACATATCATTTCACGATGCAGTATTCACAATTCCTGAACCATTGTCATGTCACAAGTGAGCGAGAAGTAGAGAAGGCCAGAAGACAGGTAGGGTAGAGGAAGACAAAGGAGAGTAATAAAACTTAGATCAGTAATAAAAGATAAAAGCCATTGAAAAAGCCTTTTAAAAGTGTTAGGGGGGAAAAAGGACACATGTACAATTAATGCGACATTTTATTGTGGCAACGTTTCGCTCTCCAGGAGCTTTGTCAAACCTGGCAGAGCTCCTGGAGAGCGAAACATTGCCAGAGTAAAAATGTCACATTAGTTGGACTTGTGTCCTTCTACCTAACATATTGGTAATTCTACCAACATTTATGCATATAAAAGCCAGTGGCTTCTTCAGTCCAATACAGAGAGGAACAGTGGTAGAAGAGGAGGAGTTTGAGGTGATCAGTCCCTCAGCCTGGAGTCGATGTGTTCAGCCTATCAGTCTGTATGGAGAATCACATACAGTTCCATAAACCACCCCTTTACTCCTCTATCCATTACCCATCTCCCCCATTTCTTTCACTTATTTTTTTTATTTATTATCACACTGGCCGATTCCCACCAAAGCAGGGTGGCCCGAAAAAGAAAAACTTTCACCATCATTCACTCCATCACTGTCTTGCCAGAAGGGTGCTTTACACTACAGTTTTTAAACTGCAACATTAACACCCCTCCTTCAGAGTGCAGGCACTGTACTTCCCATCTCCAGGACTCAAGTCCGGCCTGCCGGTTTCCCTGAATCCCTTCATAAATGTTACTTTGCTCACACTCCAACAGCACGTCAAGTATTAAAAACCATTCGTCTCCATTCACTCCTATCAAACACGCTCACGCATGCCTGCTGGAAGTCCAAGCCCCTCGCACACCAAACCTCCTTTACCCCCTCCCTCCAACCCTTCCTAGGCCGACCCCTACCCCGCCTTCCTTCCACTACAGACTGATACACTCTTGAAGTTATTCTGTTTCGCTCCATTCTCTCTACATGTCCGAACCACCTCAACAAACCTTCCTCAGCCCTCTGGACAACAGTTTTGGTAATCCCGCACCTCCTCCTAACTTCCAAACTACGAATTCTCTGCATTATATTCACACCACACATTGCCCTCAGACATGACATCTCCACTGCCTCCAACCTTCTCCTCGCTGCAACATTCATCACCCACGCTTCACACCCATATAAGAGCGTTGGTAAAACTATACTCTCATACATTCCCCTCTTTGCCTCCAAGGACAAAGTTCTCTGTCTCCACAGACTCCTAAGTGCACCACTCACTCTTTTTCCCTCATCAATTCTATGATTCACCTCATCTTTCATAGACCCATCCGCTGACACGTCCACTCCCAAATATCTGAATACGTTCACCTCCTCCATACTCTCTCCCTCCAATCTGATATTCAATCTTTCATCACCTAATCTTTTTGTTATCCTCATAACCTTACTCTTTCCTGTATTCACCTTTAATTTTCTTCTTTTGCACACCCTACCAAATTCATCCACCAATCTCTGCAGCTTCTCTTCAGAATCTCCCAAGAGCACAGTGTCATCAGCAAAGAGCAGCTGTGACAACTCCCACCCTGTGTGTGATTCTTTATCTTTTAACTCCACGCCTCTTGCCAAGACCCTCGCATTTACTTCTCTTACAACCCCATCTATAAATATATTAAACAACCACGGTGACATCACACATCCTTGTCTAAGGCCTACTTTTACTGGGAAAAAATTTCCCTCTTTTCTACATACTCTAACTTGAGCCTCACTATCCTCGTAAAAACTCTTCACTGCTTTCAGTAACCTACCTCCTACACCATACACTTGCAACATCTGCCACATTGCCCCCCTATCCACCCTGTCATACGCCTTTTCCAAATCCATAAATGCCACAAAGACCTCTTTAGCCTTATCTAAATACTGTTCACTTATATGTTTCACTGTAAACACCTGGTCCACACACCCCCTACCTTTCCTAAAGCCTCCTTGTTCATCTGCTATCCTATTCTCCGTCTTACTCTTAATTCTTTCAATTATAACTCTACCATACACTTTACCAGGTACACTCACCAGACTTATCCCCCTATAATTTTTGCACTCTCTTTTATCCCCTTTGCCTTTATACAAAGGAACTATGCATGCTCTCTGCCAATCCCTAGGTACCTTACCCTCTTCCATACATTTATTAAATAATTGCACCAACCACTCCAAAACTATATCCCCACCTGCTTTTAACATTTCTATCTTTATCCCATCAATCCCGGCTGCCTTACCCCCTTTCATTTTACCTACTGCCTCACGAACTTCCCCCACACTCACAACTGGCTCTTCCTCACTCCTACAAGATGTTATTCCTCCTTGCCCTATACACGAAATCACAGCTTCCCTATCTTCATCAACATTTAACAATTCCTCAAAATATTCCCTCCATCTTCCCAATACCTCTAACTCTCCATTTAATAACTCTCCTCTCCTATTTTTAACTGACAAATCCATTTGTTCTCTAGGCTTCCTTAACTTGTTAATCTCACTCCAAAACTTTTTCTTATTTTCAACAAAATTTGTTGATAACAGCTCACCCACTCTCTCATTTGCTCTCTTTTTACATTGCTTCACCACTCTCTTAACCTCTCTCTTTTTCTCCATATACTCTTCCCTCCTTGCATCACTTCTACTTTGTAAAAACTTCTCATATGCTAACTTTTTCTCCCTTACTACTCTCTTTACATCATCATTCCACCAATCGCTCCTCTTCCCTCCTGCACCCACTTTCCTGTAACCACAAACTTCTGCTGAACACTCTAACACTACATTTTTAAACCTACCCCATTCCTCTTCGACCCCATTGCCTATGCTCTCATTAGCCCATCTATCCTCCAATAGCTGTTTATATCTTACCCTAACTGCCTCCTCTTTTAGTTTATAAACCTTCACCTCTCTCTTCCCTGATGCTTCTATTCTCCTTGTATCCCATCTACCTTTTACTCTCAGTGTAGCTACAACTAGAAAGTGATCTGATATATCTGTGGCCCCTCGATAAACATGTACATCCTGAAGTCTACTCAACAGTCTTTTATCTACCAATACATAATCCAACAAACTACTGTCATTTCGCCCTACATCATATCGTGTATACTTATTTATCCTCTTTTTCTTAAAATATGTATTACCTATAACTAAACCCCTTTCTATACAAAGTTCAATCAAAGGGCTCCCATTATCATTTACACCTGGCACCCCAAACTTACCTACCACACCCTCTCTAAAAGTTTCTCCTACTTTAGCATTCAGGTCCCCTACCACAATTACTCTCTCACTTGGTTCAAAGGCTCCTATACATTCACTTAACATCTCCCAAAATCTCTCTCTCTCCTCTGCATTCCTCTCTTCTCCAGGTGCATACACGCTTATTATGACCCACTTCTCGCATCCAACCTTTACTTTAATCCACATAATTCTCGAATTTACACATTCATATTCTCTTTTCTCCTTCCATAACTGATCATTTAACATTACTGCTACCCCTTCCTTTGCTCTAACTCTCTCAGATACTCCAGATTTAATCCCATTTATTTCCCCCCACTGAAACTCTCCTACCCCCTTCAGCTTTGTTTCGCTTAGAGCCAGGACATCCAACTTCTTTTCATTCATAACATCAGCAATCATCTGTTTCTTGTCATCCGCACTACATCCACGCACATTTAAACAACCCAGTTTTATAAAGTTTTTCTTCTTCTCTTTTTTAGTAAATGTATACAGGAGAAGGGGTTACTAGCCCATTGCTCCCGGCATTTTAGTCGCCTCATACGACACGCATGGCTTACGGAGGAAAGATTCTTTTCCACTTCCCCATGGACAATAGAAGAAATAAAAAAGAACAAGAGCTATTTAGAATAAGGAGAAAAACCTAGATGTATGTATATATATATATGCATGTGCGTGTCTGTGAAGTGTGACCAAAGTGTAAGTAGGAGTAGCAAGATATCCCTGTTATCTAGCGTGTTTATGAGACAGAAAAAGAAAACCAGCAATCCTACCATCATGCAAAACAGTTACAGGTTTTTGTTTCACAGTCATCTGGCAGGACGGTAGTACTTCCCTGGGTGGTTGCTGTCTACCAACCTACTACCTTATCCTCCTATAATAATAATAATAATAATAATAGTAATAATAATAATAATAATAATAATAATTACTACCAGTACATGTACAAGGTATACAGACAATAGCTGACATCAGTGACATACTACTATATAGAAAGGCGCTTGTTATACCTGGAATATACCTGGAGTATGAACATTAAAATCACCTCCTGGCACTATATAAGGCTCCATCCTGTCACTTCAACTTCATATTGTTTCAGACAACGGAACAATGCTCTTCTCCAGACTGAGGGACTGAACACCTCAAAACTTTAAGGGTGATGGACTGATTACATCGTCTTCAAGTATCTTCTGCTTCTATCAACTTTTCTGTACTCGACTGAAGAAGCCTACTGTGTAGGCGAAACGTTTCGAAATAAAGATATCTAACTGTTGCATATGTGTCTTACCTAACAAATACCTGGAGTATACCTGGAGAGGGTTTCGGGGGTCAGCGCCCCCACGGCCCGGTCTGTGACCAGGCTTCATGCATAGCATTTCCCACAAATTAGGTCAGTTTTGTCCCAGGATGCGACCCATACCAGTCGACTAACACCCAGGTGCCTATGTTATTGCTAGGTGAACAGGGACAACAGGTGTCTTAAGGAAACACGCCCTAATGTTTACAGCCGTACCGGGGATCGACCCCCGGACCCCAGTGTGTGAATTTAGTGCGTTAGCAATCGAGCTAGCTTGGTAAATATTGCCAGATAACGACCACGAGAGTTTACAGAAAGGAAAATTGACAAGTTACCTTAAAAAACAATTACTTTCCCATTTTCTGAAGTAATCTAGATAATTGACACGTGATTACGTTAATTAGGGGTTGTAAATTACCCGGGAATGAGGCTCTACCCTCCTCCCTTCCTTACCCATTTCTCCTTTCCTTAAAAATTCTTTGCATAAGAACATAAGAATGAAGGAACACTGCAGCAGGCCTACTGGCCTATGTGAGGCAGGTCCAATTCTCCTACCGGCTTAAGCCAACGCCCTAACCTAGCCAGGTCAAGTCACATTCACTTAAGGAAGAAGCAAGGCATTTGACCCAGTAGCACAAGCTAGTCAGGTCCAACTCACACCCACCCACACCCACTCATGTATTTATCCAACCTATTTTTAAAACTACACAACGTTTTAGCTTCTATCACTGTAGTGGGAAGTTTGTTCCACTCATCCACAACTCTATTACCAAACCAATGTTTTCCTATATCCTTCCTGAATCTGAATTTTTCCAATTTAAAGCCATTGCTGTGAGTCCTGTCTAGGCTAGACATTTTTAGCACGCTGTTTACATCCCTTTTATTTATTCCTGTTTTCCATTTATACACCTAAATCATATCCCCCCTAATTCTACGCCTTTCGAGAGAGTGCAGATTTAGGATCCTCAGTCTATCCTCATAGGGAAGATTTCTGATACATGGGATCAACTTTGTCATCCTCCTCTGTACGTTTTCCAGAGCATTTATATCCATTCTGTAATACGGTGACCAAAACTGAGCAGCATAATCTAAATGAGGCCTAACCAATAATATATAGAGTTTAAGAACAACCTGAGGACTCCTATTATTTATGCTTCTTGATATGAAGCCAAGAATTCTGTTAGCTTTATTGTGAACACTAATGCACTGTTGTCTTGGTTTTAGATTACTGCTAACCAGAACTCCTAAATTTTGTTGCAATCAGTTGTATTAAGATCTATATTATTTAGTTTATATGTGGCATGGTTGTGATGAATGGTTTTGAAAACCGACAAGTTGAAGAATTGAGACACTTATGCAACACATGGGAATCTTTATTGAAGAAACGTTTCGCCACACAGTGGCTTCATCAGTCCAAAACAAAGTAAAAATGGGTAAGGAGAGTAGAAGTTTGAGGTAATCAGTCCCTCAACCTGGAATCCATGTGTTCAGTCCATCACTCTTGTAGTAAGTGCAGCATAGGGTACAAAGACTTCAACGCTTGCCAACCTTTGGACGACGACCTACTTACACTAGTGGCAGGTCCCACTGTGATCCCGCCTCCTCCTGCTACTTACACTAGTGGCAGGTCCCACTGTGATCCCGCCTCCTCCTGCTTCAACTCATCTCACTGCAGTATATAAGCCACCTCTCTGGCCCTATGCTGTACTTCCTACAAGAGTGATGGACTGAACACATCGATTCCAGGTTGAGGGACTGATTACCTCAAACTTCTCCTCTCCTTACCCATTTTTACTTTGTTTTGGACTGATGAAGCCACTGTGTGGCGAAACGTTTCTTCAATAAAGATTCCCATGTGTTGCATAAGTGTCTCAATTCTTCAACTTGTGGCATGGTTATTGTCCTGTCCAACATTTAGAACTTTGCATTTGTCTATATTAAACTACATCTGCCACTTCTCCAACCACTGCATCAGTCTGTTCAACTCATCCTGGAGTGCTCTAGTGTCCTCGTCAGAATGAATTGGACGGCCTGTTTTGGTGTCATCAGCAAATTTGCTTATGTCGCTATTTATTTCATTTTCTTTTTATGTATTTATTTATTTTTTTGCTTCCTTCCTTTTCTCACTGCCGCCGCCGCCGCAGCTATTTTTACTGGGAAATCAGCCGCACGTTTCGATCATTGCTGGACCCAGTTGGGACTCAACGATGGTCCAGGATAGACCGAAACATCGTCATAATGTTCCTCCTAAGAGTAGGTTATTTGTGAATTGTTCCAGTCTCGGTAGTGTGACCTTTATTGTTCCAGCCACGGTACTGTGACCTTTATTGTTCCAGCCACGGTACTGTGACCTTTATTGTTCCAGTCTCGGTACTGTGACCTTTATTGTTCCAGTCTCGGTACTGTGACCTTTATTGTTCCAGTCTCGGTAGTGTGACCTTTATTGTTCCAGTCTCGGTACTGTGACCTTTATTGTTCCAGTCTCGGTAGTGTGACCTTTATTGTTCCAGTCTCGGTAGTATGACCTTTATTGTTCCAGCCACGGTACTGTGACCTTTATTGTTCCAGTCTCGGTACTGTGACCTTTATTGTTCCAGTCTCGGTAGTATGACCTTTATTGTTCCAGCCACGGTACTGTGACCTTTATTGTTCCAGTCTCGGTACTGTGACCTTTATTGTTCCAGTCTCGGTACTGTGACCTTTATTGTTCCAGTCTCGGTACTGTGACCTTTATTGTTCCAGTCTCGGTAGTGTGACCTTTATTGTTCCAGTCTCGGTACTGTGACCTTTATTGTTCCAGTCTCGGTAGTGTGACCTTTATTGTTCCAGTCTCGGTACTGTGACCTTTATTGTTCCAGTCTCGGTACTGTGACCTTTATTGTTCCAGTCTCGGTACTGTGACCTTTATTGTTCCAGTCTCGGTAGTGTGACCTTTATTGTTCCAGCCATGGTACTGTGGCTATTGTTCCATCCTTGGTACTGTGACCTTTATTGTTCCAGTCTCGGTAGTGTGACCTTTATTGTTGCAGTCACGGTACCGTGACCTTTACTGTTCCAGCCACAGTACCGTGACCTTTATTGTTCCAGCCACGATACCGTGACCTTTATTGTTCCAGCTACGGTACCGTGACCTTTATTGTTGCAGCCACGGTACCGTGACCTTTATTGTTCCAGCTACGGTACCGTGACCTTTATTGTTGCAGCCACGGTACCGTGACCTTTATTGTTGCAGCCACGGTACCGTGACCTTTATTGTTCCAGCCTCGGTACCGTGACCATTATTGTTGCAGCCACGGTACCGTGTTAATATTTTTGATATTCTATATAAACATATGTCGATGTATATAGCCGTGTCTTGGAGAATTTTTGGTATATAAATTTTAAATATAATATTAGCATATTTGCATAGTTTACTTGTAGTTTTTATTATTCACCGGGAAGAGTTAAATCCGTAGGGGTTATATAAGCGGGTGGCACTCAAGCAGGAACCCTCTTTCTATTCTGTTTGGGTATAGTGCTTAGCAGCATATACGAGTATAATTTAGGATGTGATATATGTCAGCATGGCTAAGTAATGCTGCTTCACGGATCATATTTAGTGAGGTATATCGAGAAATATCTTCGGGGAGATTGAGGAAAATATACCCGGCTTCGTTACTGGGTATATTTTGAGAGGCTGTGGGCATCGACTCACCACACGCCACTCCGGCAATAGAGTAACTTGTATTCATGCCCCAGTGGGTAATGTACCCACTGTATAAAGCGCCACTCACACGCAGGTTACATCATTGTAGAGTTGAGCTAGAGGACAGGCTCTAGGCTCTATCATAGTGGGTAGAAATAATTTTTTTGACTTTGAGATTAGCTAACCTGCACTCTAGACTACAAGTTGTGGGATTTGCACTTGAGTTAATACCTGGAGTATACCTGGAGAGGATTTTAGGGGTCAACGCCCCCGCTGGCCGGTCTATGACCAGGCTTCATGGTGGATCAGAGCTTGATCAACCAGGCTGTTACTGGGAGGGGCTGGGTTTGTTTGGTGTCATTGGATACGGGAGTTAATTCTTAGGTAACTTTTAGTAGAGGTCGTTTTGATAAGAACCTGCCTTGTATGGGCCAGTAGGCCTTCTGCAGTGTTCCTCCATTCTTGTGTTCTTATGTTGGCCACACACAAGCTGACGTAGGAACCACATCCCGATTGGTCAGGTACTGACTTTAGGTGCCTGTCCAGTGCCTTCTTGAAGACAGGTATGTTAGGTTCGCCAGGAAATAGGACAAGTGCTTCCTGACGCGGGTCTCAGTCAGAAGATGACCCACTACTAGAGCTTTTGGTCATCTGACCGAGACCTTCTGCTGGCTTACCCCTCTACCCCTTTAAAAATTGTGGTCATAATTATAAGCATTTTTCTTCAATTGGGTTTGGGTTTGAGAAGAACTTGCCTAGTATGGGCCAGCAGGCCTGCTGCAGTGTTCCTCCTTTCAAATGTTCTGATGTACTCATCAGGACAAGAATTAATCAGGTACTTAATACAGGTACGAGAGAGTGAAATGTCGTATAAATGAAAGGTTCTCTGCTGTGAATGTGACCTGACCTAACTAGGTTAGGGCATTAGTTTAAACCAGTAGGAAAGTTGTACCTGCCTCGCATGGGCCAGTAGGCCTGCTGTAGTGTTCCTTCTTTCTTTCTTGGGCACCTTTATTGATGTAAATAACAGGACACAAGTGCGTCTAATGTGACAGTAAAATGCCACATTAGTTACACTTGTGTCCTTTTACTTTACATATTGTCGGTAATTCTACCAACATTATTGAGATTAAGACACATGTGCAACATCTGGGTATCTTTATTGTAGACGTTTCGCCATCCAGTGGCTTTATCAATACAAATTCTAGGACATAACTTGAAGACAGTAGAACTATGTACAGAAGATGAGGTAATCAGTCCCTCAACCTAGGAGTAGGTGCGAACAGCACCATAGTCGTGGAGATTCTGAAGCAGAAGAAAGAATCCTGGCGCTTATATAGTAACGTCAGGTGTAGCAGATGTTGCACATGTGTCTTAATCTCATTTTGTCGGTATTGTATACCATTCGTACACTACCAACATTATTACAATCTTTATTGATAAAACGTTTCGCAGGAGCAGATTTTTGTAAATTGTTCCTGGTACGTTTCTGTGGCCATCTTCAGTAGTGGATCATCAGTAATTGATCCCGAGAATCAGGTAGCTATCAACATGACTCACGAAATCGTAATGACACGATTGCAAACAAACCATACCACGGGCGGGGGTAGAACGCACGGTCAGAGAGTCTCAAAACGCGACGGTCTGGAGTTTTGCGACTCTCTGATCGCGGGTTCTATTCCCGCCCGTTGTATGTTTTTTTTCAGTTAGCTATCGAGTACCGTGGTATTCGGTGGAAATAAATGGTATAAAATACCGACACAATGGAAATATAAGCACATATGCAGTATAATGTGATCCTTTATTGACAACGTTTCGCCCACACAATGAGTCAGATCTACCTGACTATAAATATTCTCGTACCTTCCACCCAGGTAGATTTGTTTGTGAAATTAGACACATGTGCAACTCTTGGGTATCTTTATTGAGGAAACGTTTCGCCACACAGTGGCTTCATCAGTCCATACAAAGGAGAAACGTGAAGAACAGGAAAGATACCCAAGAGTTGCACATGTGTCTAATTTATCAACGTGTCGGTTCTCTGAACCATTTATCTACAGATCTGTCTGTGACTTGTAAAAGTCCACTGTGTGGGCGAAACGTTGTCAATAAAGGATCACATTATACTGCTTATGTGTTTATATTTCCACCGTGGTGTTCAGAGAAGCTGTGGAACTGCCCCGTGAGAAGGCGATACCATGTTCATACCGAAGCTGAACTGTATAATGCAACGCCTGGCATCGACAATTAACTCTCGGTATGTGGTAGAGAGTTGGGAATATACAACTTGATATCCCGGAGCTTTAATGGCTGGTTCTACACTCTCCCTCGGTCGTCAGGGGGCGTAGGAGAGAGATGGAGGAGGGAGAAGGAGGAAGGAGAGAGAACGTAGAAAAGAATAATGTGTGATGAATGGAAAGAATAATTGAAGAAAGGGTAGAGAATGAGGAATAATGAGAGAATGAGAGAGACTGTGGTTCTCTTCAAGGCTGAGGGACTGATTTCCTTGTATTTTGTATATAGTCCTACTTTCTTCGCGTTATGTTTCGCCACTGGAGGGCAAAACGTCTAGAAATACAGATACCCAGATACTGCCTAATTTGTCATCAGAGAAGGTATAAAATGCCGACACGGTGGAAAAAATAAGACACAAATATCCTATACTGCGATCGTTTACTGACGAAGTTTCGCACACACAGTGGGTGAAACGTCAGTATAAAATACCGACAAACTGGTGAGTAAGACACACGTGCAACAGTTGGGAATCTGTATTGTTGAAACGTTTCTCCCACACAGTAGGCTTCTTCACAAGCTGACAGAGACGACTTGGAGGGCGAAACGTTGTCAAAAAAGAATGGCGTTATACTGCATTTTTGTCTTTTTCTACGAAGAATAATAAGGGGCTAGAAGACAGAAAAAAAATATTGCAGGATGGAGCCCTACAGGTCGTGGACCGGGCCGAGGGGGCGTTGACCCCCGGAACACTCTCCAGGTATATTCCAGGTATGCTCCAGGTGTACTCCAGGTATACTCTAGGCATCCTCCAGGTATACTCCATGTATCCTCCAGGTGTACTCCAGGTATACTCGAGGTATCCTTTAGGTATATTCCATGTATCCTCCAGGTATACTCTAGGCATCCTCCAGGTATACTCTAGGTATCCTCCAGGTACACTCCAAGTATACTCCAGGTATACTCCAGGTGTACTCCAGGTATACTCGAGGTATCCTCTAGGTATAATCCATGTATCCTCCAGGTATACTCTAGGTATCCTCCAGGTATACTCCAGGTATACTCCAGGTATAATTCAGGTATACCCCAGGTATACTCCAGATATACTTCAGGTATACTCCAGGTATTCTCCAGGTATACTTCAGGTATACCCCAGGTATACTCCAGGTATACTTCAGGTATACTCCAGGTATACTCCAGGTATACTTCAGGTATACTTCAGGTACACTCCAGGTATACTTCAGGCATACTCCAGGTATACTCCAGGTATACTCCAGGTATACTTCAGGTATACTTCAGATATACTTCAGGTATACTCCAGGTATACTTCAGGTATACTCCAGGTATACCTCAAAACCGTTTTGCCAAACAGTGGCTTTATCAGTTCATTACAGAGATGTTATACGAAGAGAGAGAAGACGAGGTAATCAGTCCCTCGGACTTCCAGAAGTATATACGGGAGAGAGAATAAAAGATTAAGTAAAAAGTCTTTCAGAATAAAAATGCGCAGGTGTTGCACAGGTGTTTGTAACCTGGTACCTGTACGTACCAGGTACCTGTACGTAGTACGTGCCAGAAGCTGCATCATAGATACAATAGTCTTATAAAGGATTTAATTACTTAAAATAAAGTGTCCTTAGTGAATACATTCGTGTACGTTAGGGAGATTTACTAGCAAGAACGACTGGATTAGAATAAGATCTGTCTAGTATCAGTTACTAGGCACATGTGCAATACTTGGGGATCTATGTTGGCAAAAGTTTCACTTGCACAGCAGGATTCTTCAGTCGAAATAGGCGAATACAACAGTGGAAGAGTAGTAGTCGGTCAGCTTTGATTGGAAGTGGTCAGTCCCTCAAGTCGGGTTCCCTTTGAGAATTGGTTGGACAGATACAAGAGGATTGTTGGCTTTAAAGACCTGGTAGGCCTGGCAGGCCTACTGCAGAGTTCTCCGTTATGTTCTGATGATGAAGACAGCCATTTGTCTTCATTCAAGGAAAGACTTTTTGGATTCTTTCACTGCACAGTTCGAAGCCTAACATTAATACACAATACACATATAACCCGCATATAGAAGAGAGAAGCTTACAACGACGTTTCGGTCCGACTTGCTGTGCAAGTGAAACGGATACTAGATAGATCTTATTCTAATCCAGTCCTTCTTGCTAGTAAATCTGCCTAAGAACACCTTATTTTAACATTAAAATGGTATAAAATACCGACAGGTTGTTAGGTAAGACACATATGCAACAGTTAGGTATCTTTATTGTGAAACGTTTCGCCTACACAGTAGGCTTCTTCAGTCAAGTACAGAAAAGTTGATAGAAGCAGAAGATACTTGAAGACGATGTAATCAGTCCATCACCCTTAAAGTATGAAACAATATTGTTTCATACTATGGAACAATGCTCTTCTCCAGACTGAGGGACTGACCACCTCAAAACTTTAAGGGTGATGGACTGATTACATCGTCTTCAAGTATCTTCTGCTTCTATCAACTTTTCTGTACTTGACTGAAGAAGCCTACTGTGTAGGCGAAACGTTTCACAATAAAGATACCTAACTGTTGCATATGTGTCTTACCTAACAACCTTATTTTAAGTTGTTACCTAACATTAACTCCTAGCTTCTAGCCCAGGCAGAAATCTACTAGGGTCTAGGCACTAATCTCTCAAATATTTCCTGCCAAGCGCTCTCACCAGGATCGAGAAGGAGAAACAAAAGCCAAGCGGACCATCTTTGGGCGATAGCTATCGCAGTTATACCTGACATCGCACTGACAAACTGCACCTTTCTCTTGTGGTCCCAAGCCTACACACGGTCTTGATCTTGTCCCTACACGGCCGCCCATGTACCGCTGCCGCCCACCGTCATCTGTACGAGGGCGCCCGTGTACGAACGCCGCCCACACGCCCGTGTACTGATGATAACTCCCTTTATTTATGTACGTGATCACCCCTGATTCAACGGTGTTATTGCAATTATAACTCCATTGTTATTGAAGCCGGAATCATTGATTCAGCCGCCTGAATCTTGACGCAGAGAAATGATTTTCGAACTAATGTCTTATCACCTTCCATCTGCTTGTTTCCCTTCAGCGATTTATATACTTTTGCGTCTTGATAGCGATGTGTATTTTAAAATGTTTATCGCCGATTTATATTTCAATTTGTATAACATGTAGATTGAGTAAAAATATTTATGTATTATGATCGCTTGAGGTAATAAATGATGTATACTTTTGTATTTTTTTGAGTATACTGGTTGTATTTTTGGTATGTTCTTGGAGAATAAGTTAGGCTGTTGTTGCGGCTGTTGCTACTGCTACTGTTGTTGCTGTTGCTACTGCTACTGTTGTTGCTGTTGCTACTGCTACTGTTGTTGCTGTTGCTACTGCTACTGTTGTTGCTGTTGCTACTGCTACTGTTGTTGCTGTTGCTACTGCTACTGTTGTTGCTGTTGCTACTGATACTGTTGTTGCTGTTGCTACTGCTACTTTTGTTGCTGTTGCTACTGCTACTTTTGTTGCTGTTGCTACTATTGTTGTTGCCGTTGTTGCTGTTTATGCTGCTACTGTTGTTGCCGTTGTTGCTGTTGATGCTGCTACTGTTGTTGTTGCTTCTGCTGTTGTTGGTACCGTTGTTGCTGCTGCCCATTTTATATACATACATATATATATATATATATATATATATATATATATATATATATATATATATATATATATATATATATATATATATATATATATATATGTCGTGCCGAATATGTAAAACTGGTCAATTAGCAAGAACTCATTTAAAATTAAGTTCTTTCTAAAATTTTCTCTTATACGTTTAAAGATATATTTTTTTCATTAATGTTAATGTAAAAATTTTTAATTTTGCTCCAAAAGAATCTTAGAAAACTTACCTAACCTTATTATAACAACAGCAATTTATTTTTTTTAGCCTAACCCAACTAAATATATTTCAGATTTGTCTACAATAATTTAATACTAAACAAACACAATCAAACATATTTTTTTCGTTAGGTTCAGAATGATTTTGGCGAAATTATTGCATACACAAATTTTCACTTGTCCTATATGGCAAGATGAACGTTGCTATTTAAGCCAAGATCGCAAGTTCTGCCTATTCGACACGACATATATATATATATATATATGTATATATATATATATATATATATGTATATATATATATATATATATATATATATATATATATATATATATATATATTGCAAATTTGTAAAAAACTGGATAAACTCTACGGATTTTGCATGCTAAAAAGTGTTGAAATTTCCTTTGTTAACTCGTCATTATGGCGAGTGTTAGCAGTAATAACAATAACTCACAATAACTTTGTTATTAACGGTGATAACCTGACGGTAGGTACGAACTGCGGCGTAAGTCGCTGTACCTCTCAGTAATTCTTGCGTAAGTATTTTGATGTACGCATTGACGCAAATATTCTCAGTAAAGCACTCTACTGTCAGTAAAGTTCTCTTCTTTATTGTCAATAAAGCACCCTCCAGTGGTACCAATGAAGTACCCTCCAGTGGTACCAATAAAGCACCCTCCAGTGGTACCAATAAAGCACCCTCCAGTGGTACCAATAAAGCACCCTCCAGTGGTACCAATAAAGCACCCTCTAGTGGTACCAATAAAGCACCCTCTAGTGGTACCAATAAAGTACCCTCCAGTGGTACCAATAAAGCACCCTCCAGTGGTACCAATGAAGTACCCTCCAGTGGTACCAATAAAGCACCCTCCAGTGGTACCAATAAAGCACCCTCCAGTGGTACCAATAAAGCACCCTCCAGTGGTACCAATAAAGCACCCTCCAGTGGTACCAATAAAGCACCCTCCAGGGGTACCAATAAAGCACCCTTTAGGGGTACCAATAAAGCACCCTCCAGTGGTACCAATAAAGCACCCTCCAGTGGTACCAATAAAGCACCCTCCAGTAGTACCAATAAAGCACCCTCCAGTGGTACCAATAAAGTACCCTCCAGTGGTACCAATAAAGCACCCTCCAGGGGTACCAATAAAGCACCCTCCAGTAGTACCAATAAAGCACCCTCCAGTAGTGCCAATTAAGCACCCTCCAGTGGTACCAATAAAGCACCCTCCAGTGGTACCAATAAAGCACCCTCCAGTGGTACCAATAAAGCACCCTCCAGTAGTACCAATAAAGCACCCTCCAGTGGTACCAATAAAGTACCCTCCAGTGGTACCAATAAAGCACCCTCCAGTGGTACCAATAAAGTACCCTCCAGTGGTACCAATAAAGCACCCTCCAGTGGTACCAATAAAGCTCCCTCCAGGGGTACCAATAACGTACCCTCCAGTAGTACTAATAAAGCACCCTCCGGTAGTGCCAATTAAGCACCCTCCAGTGGTACCAATAAAGCACCCTCCAGTAGTACCAATAAAGCACCCTCCAGTAGTGCCAATTAAGCACCCTCCAGTGGTACCAATAAAGCACCCTCCAGGGGTACCAGTAAAGCACCCTCCAGTGGTACCAATAAAGCACCCTCCAGGGGTACCAATAAAGCACCCTCCAGTGGTACCAATAAAGCACCCTCCAGGGGTACCAATAAAGCACCCTTTAGGGGTACCAGTAAAGCACCCTCCAGTGGTACCAATAAAGCACCCTCCAGGGGTACCAATAAAGCACCCTTTAGGGGTACCAATAAAGCACCCTCCAGGGGTACCAATAAAGCGAACAGACTCTCCCAAGCAACACATTTTTACTACAGTGTCGTCAGGGTAATTAAGATCTGGTCATTAATAGGAACAGCTGTGTGTGTGAACTTCTAATTGCCTCGTAAATTACGCCCTGAGATTTACAGATTTTTTTTTGCACTCTTGCGTTTGTTGTGAAGTGTAATTGTTTATGTAAGGAGAGAGAGAGAGAGAGAGAGAGAGAGAGAGAGAGAGAGAGAGAGAGAGAGAGAGAGAGAGAGAGAGAGAGAGAGAGAGAGAGAGAGAGAGAGAGAGAGAGAGGAGTGGGAGAAAGGTGGATGAATATGGTTGATAGGAGAGAGGAGGAGGAGAAAGAAAGAGAAAGCTTGTATAGGTTTCTGAGAGAGAGTCTGGACCTTGAGAGAGAGAGTTTAGGACCTTGAGATAGTTCGTTTAGTACCCCTGAGATAGTTCATTTAGGACCCTGAGATAGTTCGTTTAGGACCCTAAGAGAGTTCGTTTAGGACCCCTGAGATAGTTCATTTAGGATCCCTGAGATAATTCATTTAGGATCCCTGAGATAGTTCGTTTAAGACCCTGAGATAGTTCGTTTAGGACCCTGAGATAGTTCATTTAGGACTCTTAAGATAGTTCATTTAGGACCCCTGAGATAATTCATTTAAGACCCATGAGATAATTTATTTAGGACCCCTGAGATAGTTCATTTAGGACCCTGGGAGTGAGAGAGAGAGAGAGAGAGAGAGAGAGAGAGAGAGAGAGAGAGTTGGGAACCCAGAGAGAGTTCACTTAACATCTCTAAAAGCGAGTCCAATTCCCGAGAGTGAGAGTTCACTTACAACCCTGAGAGTGACTTCGAACAGAACCCTGAACGTGAGTTCATACCCTAAGTAACTTCTACAGAACCCTGAGAGATACTGAAGGTAACACTCACTTACACAACCATATCTCTCCATTACTTTTCTCAACAATCTGTTACGTTGTCTCAGTCTTTAAATTTATGCCTACTTACCCCTTTAAGCGCATTTATCGTCAGGAGGTAGTCAGCGAGGCTGTGTCAGCACGTTTTATGGTCTTTTGATTATTTGTTGAGAGTCGTAGTGGCCGTCAGCCCCCGCTGACCATGGGGATTTTCAGCTGGAAAACGTTTAAAAATATATATACTAAAAAATACGAAACGTGCAGTAAATGTCCTGAGATGATTTCGCGTCTTTCCCAGCGAATATACTAAAAAATCTATACATTTTCCCGTATTTGCCTATAAAATTTGATTTATAGATTTTTAATGGTAAGAAATTTAAATTTTTTTATGCATTTTAATATATTTTTAACAAGAAAAAATCGAATAGCATTTTAGCTCTAAATGTTATTAGTTTGCTAGAGAAAATATATCTGAGAAAGTTGTATCTAAAGGATTTTTTTTTTTAATTTTAAAGAATTCGGAATTTTTTCTTGGGCCTAATTTATACATTGGTGAGGTAGACCTCAGTTTACTCTGCAAATTGATTAGAATAAACTTTTAGAATACAGTTTACATATTACCAAGAACTGTGTGAGAGGTGTATACCTGAAGAGAGTTCCGGGGGTCAGCGCCCCTGCTGCCCGGTCTGTGACCAGGCTTCGGTGTGCGTATTGTGTATGTACACCTCAGGGTGTGTGTGTCAGCGTGTACGTACACTAAGAGATGCGTATCTCAAGGTGTATATAAGCCGAGAAGTTTGTATCAGTGTATGTATACTAAGAAGTGTGTATATCACTGAATCTACACACACATGCCACTGAATATAGAATAACACACACACACACACACACACACACACAAGTTCCATAAATACCTTAAGAAGAGGTATGAAAAAGAGCATTGAGCAGGGAGAGAGTGAATTAGTATCGACCAGTGAAGAGGCGGGGCCAGGAGCTATGACTCGACCCCTGCAACCGCATATAGGTGAGTACACACACACATACACACACACACACACACACACACACACACACACACACACACACACACACACACACACACACACACACACACACACACACACACACACATACACACATACACAGCAGTAGTAAGACAAGAGAGAGAGGGGTGGGTGGATTGCATATTCTTGGACTGCAAGAAGGCGTTTGACACAGTACCACACAAGAGATTAGTGCAAAAACTGGAGGACCAAGCAGGGATAACAGGGAAGGCACTACAATGGATCAGGGAATACTTGTCAGGAAGACAGCAGCGAGTCATGGTACGTGGCGAGGTGTCAGAGTGGGCACATGTGACCAGCGGGGTCGCACAGGGGTCAGTCCTAGGACCAGTGCTGTTTCTGGTATTTGTGAACGATTTGTGAAGGAATAGACTCCGAGGTGTCCCTGTTTGCAGATGACGTGAAGTTGATGAGAAGAATTCATTCGACCGAAGCCCAGGCAGAACTACAAAGGGATCTGGACAGGCTGCAGACCTGATCCAGTAATTGGCTCCTGGAGTTCAATCCCACCAAGTGCAAAGTCATGAAGATTGGGGAAGGGCAAAGAAGACCGCAGACGGAGTACAGTCTAGGGGGCCAGAGACTACAAACCTCACTCAAGGAAAAAGATCTTGGGGTGAGTATAACACCATGCACATCTCCTGAAGCGCACATCAACCAAATAACTGCTGCAGTATATGGGCGCCTAGCAAACCTCAGAACAGCATTCCGACATCTTAATAAGGAATCGTTCAGGAGCCTGTACACCGTGTATGTTAGGCCCATATTGGAGTATGCGGCACCAGTTTGGAACCCACACCTTGCCAAGCATGTAAAGAAACTAGAGAAAGTGCAAAGGTTTGCAACAAGACTAGTCCCAGAGCTAAGAGGTATGTCCTACGAGGAGAGGTTAAGGGAAATCAACCTGACGACACTGGAGGACAGGAGAGATAGGGGGATATGATAACGACATACAAAATACTGAGAGGAATTGACAAGGTGGACAAAGACAGGATGTTCCAGAGACTGAACACAGCAACAAGGGGACACAGTTGGAAGTTGAAGACACAGATGAATCACAGGGATGTTAGGAAGTATTTCTTCAGCCACAGAGTAGTCAGTAAGTGGAATAGTTTGGGAAGCGATGTAGTGGAGGCAGGATCCATACATAGCTTTAAGCAGAGGTATGATAAAGCTCACGGTTCAGGGAGAGTGACCTAGTAGCGATCAGTGAAGAGGCGGGGCCAGGGGTTCGGACTCGACCCCCGCAACCTCAACTAGGTGAGTACACACACACACACACACACACACACACACACACACACACACACAACAAAATTCATTGGTTGTGACCCTTCTAGTACAGTTAAGGTTAACAACATGAGTCTATGATGAGTATATTACCTGAGTATAATTGATATAATTGATGTAATTGATGTAATTATCCATTTTTGACGTCAGGTTACAGTGGATAAATGTAACAGACACAAGCATTTACAATTTGAAAATCTTAAATAATTTGTGTTAAAAGAGGTGTTTGTTTTTATCACACACACACACACACACACAGACACACACACACACACACACAGACACACACACACACACACAGACACACACACACACAGACACACACACACACACACACACACACACACAAGGTGGACAGAGATAGGATGTTCCAGAGATGGGACACAGAAACAAGGGGTCACAACTGGAAGCTGAAGACTCAGACGAGTCACAGGGACGTTAGGAAGTATTTCTTCAGTCATAGAGTCGTCAGGAAGTGGAATAGCCTAGCAAGTGAAGTAGTGGATGCAGGAACCATACATAGTTTTAAGAAGAGGTATGACAAAGCTAAGGAAGCAGAGAGGGAGAGGACCTAGTAGCGATCAGTGAAGAGGCGGGGCCAGGAGCTGAGTCTCGACCCCTGTAACCACAATTAGGTGAGTACACACACACACACACACACACACACACACACACACACACACACACACACACACACACACACACACACACACACACACACGCACACGCACATATTTACACATACGAACTGCTGTAGCATACGGGCGCCTAGCAAACTCAAGAACACCATTACGACATCTCAATAAGGAATCTTTCAAGACTCTGTACACTGTGTATATCAGGCCCATACTGGAGTATGAAGCACCAGTTTGGAACCCACACCTAGCCAAGCACGTAAGGATATTAGAGAAAGTGCAAAGGTTTGCAACAAGTCTAGTCCCGGAGCTAAGGGGTGTGTCCTACGAGGAGAGGTTAAGGGAAATCAACCTGACGACACTGGAGGACGGGAGAGATAGGGAGGATATGATAACGACATAGAAAATACTGAGAGGAATTGACAAGGTGGACAGAAAGAGGATGTTCCAGAGATGAGACACAGCAACAAGGGGACACAGTTGGATTCTGAAGGCTCAGATGAGTTACAGGGATGTTAGGAAGTATTTCTTCAGTCACAGAGTTGTCAGGAAGTGGAATAGTTTGGAAAGTGATGTAGTGGAGGCAGGATCCATACATAGCTTTAAGAAGAGGTATGGTAAAGTCATGACGCAGGGAGAGAGTGAACATAGTAACAGCCAGCAAAGAGCTGGGGCCAAGAGCTATGACTCGACCCCTGCAATCACAAACAGGTAAGTACACAAAGCTTTGCACTGAGCTTTCCCACCCACCCATATATTTCTTATTCATAAGCTTGAATAAGCATCAATGGGTGAGCTTCAGGTTTGTGAAGCTTGCTGCTTGAACGATTACATTAATTATTATATTTACACGATGCGCTAAACCCGTTTGGGCCATTCAAGTTGTAGGCTCTATACTCCATCCTCTAATAACCACACGGAGCCAGGCTTGTTCCTTCTGTTCAACGAGTACATTAAAAATGGTAATCTCAGGTTTGCACAGGCGAGCAATGTAATTGCAAACGGGCAACGAAGGCGATTACCTTGTCGATTCTTCTGGGAAAATATAGCGAATATGTGTGCCCAATTACCTTCTCTCTAATGATCTTCAACAGTTGTTAGGGTGTTAGCTACAGATCCTTAATTTCGATTAATGTACGTGAATTATTTTCATTTTATTGATCTTTAATTCCCCGATTATATTTATTATTATTATTATTATTATTATTATTATTATTATTATTATTATTATTAATTCTCCTTTAATCTGAATATTTTTCAGTGGATTTATTTCCATTTTGTAAGATGGAGACCAGAATTGAGGAATATGATCTAATTGAGGCTTGGTCAGGGACTTGGCCCAGGGGGCGTTGACCCCCGGAATACCCTCCAGGTATACTCCAGGTAGACCAATGATATTCTGAGTTGACGTATGAGGATTATTTATACTTCTTGAGACGTAACCAAGAATTTCGTGCAGTTTATTGTCAATACTTAAGCGTTCTTGTTCTGTCTTTTAATTTCTGCTAACCAATCTCCAGTATTTTTTTTCGCATTCTGTTTGATTTGGCTTATAAATACGAACCGTACAGTTAATCACGTTGAATTTCTTCCTCCATTTCTCCAACCACAACTTTAACTTATCCAAGTCAGTCTCTTGTTTTTTAAACAGTTTGGCTGTCTTAGAATTATAGGCAGACTTGCGATAGTCTGGAGTTTTGAGACTCTCTGACCGCGGGTTCAAACCCCACCCATGGTATGGCTTGCTTATTTTGCCTATTTTTCTCTTTATATTTATGTATATTGTGAACAACTAGGGGTCCAATACTAACCCCTGTGGAACACCTTGTATTTCTCTTTATGTAAACTGCTGTCTGTTAACCATGTCTCGATCTGGGAGATGAATTCTGTTATCCCATAAGTAGCTACTTCGACAACATGGTATAACACCTTAAAATACACGATACCATATTCTTTATCATGGTATAACACCTTAAAATACACGATTCCATATTTATCATGGTATACCATCTACAATACCATAGTGGAAAAAGCTTCGTTAACCATGAATACCTCTTCGTTAAATCACGCTGTGACCTCGTATATTAAATTATCCCATTCGTTGTGCTTTCAGCTTGTATCCACAATTGATTTTAGGCTGACTGGGCTGTAACTTGAAGCTAAGACCCTATCTCCCACTTTGTAAATGTGGATCACATTAGTCGTTTTACAAGTATTCGGTGCGATGTCTGTTTGTAGGGATTTGTAACTAATGATAGCACTACCCACAATATGTTAGGTAAAAGGCCACATGTGCAGCTAGTGTGACATACTACCCACAATATGTTAGGTAAAAGGCCATATGTACAACTAGTGTGACATTTTGTCGTGGTAAAGCTTTGCTCTCCAGGACCTTTGTCAAGCTGGTTTAACAAACGCTCTAAACCAACTTGTCGGTATTTATTACCAAGGTTTATACCAACAAAATTCTAACACTGCACGGAACAAAATCTAATTATGCGTGGAATGAGACTAACTGCGTGGAACAAGAGGCTAACTTTCTGCGTGGAACAAAAATCTAACACACTGCCTGGAACAAGAGCTTAACACAGCGTGGAACAAGAGTCCAACACACTCTGCGTGGAACAAAAATCTAACACTGCCTGGAACAAGAGCTTAACACAGCGTGGAACAAGAGTCCAACACACTCTGCGTGGAACAAAAATCTAACACACTGCCTGGAACAAGAGCTTAACACAGCGTGGAACAAGAGTCCAACACACTCTGCGTGGAACAAAAATCTAACACACTGCCTGGAACAAGAGCTTAACACAGCGTGGAACAAGAGTCCAACACACTCTGCGTGGAACAAAACCTCAAGACAACAAAAGCACAATTGTAAAACAATTAAATCTCCATTAGAAGGCGTGAGGGTCCCTGGGTAAACAAAACCGAATTGTGGAAATGCGAAATTGCCCAATGGAACACATTGGTGCCTATTGTAGCCCAGTGTTCTTAATGTAGCAGTAGTAGCAGGAGCAATAACAACAGCAGAAACAGCAGCAGCAGCAGCAGCAGCAGCAGCAGTAGTAGTAGTAGTAGTAGTAGTAGTAGTAGTAATAGCAGTAATAGTAGCAGTAGTAGTGGTAGTAGCAGCAGTAGTAGCAGTAATAATAGTAGTAGTAGTAACAGTGGTAGTAGTAGCAGTAGCAACAGTAGTAATAGTAGTAGTAGCAGTAGTAGTAGTAGTGGTGGTGGTAGTAGTAGCATTGGTAGTAGTAGCAGCAGTAGCAATAGCAGTAATAGTAGTAGTAGCAGCATCATCTGTTGTAGAAGTAGCATCAGCAGCAGTAGTAGCATCAGCAGCAGTAGTAGCAGCAGCAGCAGCAGCAGCAGCAGCAGCAGCAGCAGCAGCAGCAGCAGCAGCAGCAGCAGTAGTAGTAGTAGTAGTAGTAACAGTGGTCAATTTCCAACAGGTCTTTCGATCAATTTCCAGACTCCCTGTCACACTTATTTCCATTTGTTTTTACCTTCGGTGACAGATCTCCACCACTAGCTGAAGGTGCGATCTGTTAGTTGCTGTTGTGGTCTCGGACCTTCAAGGGCACCGTTGGGTCAGGGAGATCGTGGGGAGACGCCCTGCCCATCTCTCTCTCTCGCCTGACCCACACTGCCCTCTCATGACTTGGGGAAGGGATTACTCAGAATAGGATTTTGTATCACACTGCTAATTGACATCCCTGACAGTTTTAAAAATCCCTAGTGTACCCGACAAGCCAAAACGTCGTGTTTGTTAGTGGTGGTGAAGGAGGAGGACCTGCCTGGTATGGGCCAGCAGGCCTCCTTCAATGTTCTTTCCTTCTTATGTTCTTATAAAGCTTGTGAAAGGGCGAAACGTCGATCACTTACGGCTATTCCCCTGCCTACAAAATAATGCAAATTTCCTCTCTCATGTCAAGTTATCTTGATTGCTTGTTGAAGATTTTCATACATACTATCTTTTGAAATCATGCAAGATTATATACCCGACAGATAAGTATCTCTCAGTGTATATACACCGAGAGGTGTATATCTCTGTGTATATACGATGGGAGGTGTGTATTTCTGTGTATATACACCGAGGGCTTATTATCATCCCAATTTCAACCAGTTATTCATGGTCATTATAACTGCAACTTACGCTACAATAAATAAATATATATATATATATATATATATATATATATATATATATATATATATATATATATATATATATAGACACACACACAGATAATTATATTTTCATATGGGTTCACACACACACAGATAATTATATTATCATATGGGTTCTCTCTCTCTCTCTCTCTCTCTCTCTCTCTCTCTCTCTCTCTCTCTCTCTCTCTCTCTCTCTCTCTCTCTCTCTCTCATTTATGTATCTATCTATCTATCTATCCTACACGCTTAGCTCTGGGGAAAAAATTGGGACCAATTCAGTTTCACAACAAAAGCTCCGGGAGGAGCAAAAGGTCGTCACTCTGACGTAAAAACAAAAGTCTGAAAAACAACAGATTAGAAAAGCCGCATCAGCCATAAATCCAAGTCGTCTGCACGACTCACGAACGCTGTCGACCTTCTGGCTCCTCCTCCTCCTCCTTCTTCTCCTCTCCCTCTCTATATCCCTCTCCATCCCTCTCGCCTTTCCTCCTTCCCTCCCTCTCAGTTTGACATCCGATAAATATTTTATATGGAGTCACTAGGAAGGTCATTATGGCTTTGACATCATCGTCAGTGACCTCAGCTGACCTCTGTTTTCTCAGCTGACCTCTGGGCCTCTGTGAGAAACAGGTTCCGTCTCAGCCTACACCTGCTATAATTGACACTTTAAAAATCCTTACCCTTCATTAACTCGGTATTTTGTACATCAGTTCCCCCTTGAAATTTATAAAGGAAAAAAAATCACAAATTACTCAGGCTTAGGAGCCCCGTAGCGAGGTTTCGACCCGTCAGTGGTCCGAAACGTAATAATCTTCCTTTACGAAGTGTGGGTTATTTGTGAGGTGTTCCAGCCACGAGACTGTGGCTTTTATTTTTGTTTATGGAGAAAAATAACTTGTATCCAGTCCTTGAGGTTTCCGACACTCAGATTCCGGCACCAAGGTTTCCGACACAGGTTTCTGACACCGATGTTTCGATACCTAGGTTTCCGACACTTAAGTTACCGACACCCAGATTTCTGACACTCAGGTTTCCGACACCCAGATTACTGACACTCAGGTTTCCGACACCCAGATTTCTGACACTCAGGTTTCCGACACCCAGATTTCTGACACCCAGGTTTCCGACACCCAGATTTCTGACACTCAGGTTTCCGACACCCAGATTTCTGACACTCAGGTTTCCGACACCCAGATTTCTGACACTCAGGTTTCCGACACCCAGATTTCTGACACTCAGGTTTCCAACACTTAGGTTTTTAAGGGATCAACAAACTGCGAATTCAAACACTTTATGGTTTTTTAAGATCAGGGTTTTTGCTGACTATGTCTTTTGTGTATTTCTGCAGGTTTTTGTATGTTAATCTTGGACAAGCCAGGTTAAATTAACTTCAATTTTCTCTTCAACTTGTGGGTTAGTTAATTTTCTCTTCAACTTGTGGGTTAGTTAATTTTCTCTTCAACTCGTGGGTTAGTTAATTTTCTCTTCAACTCGTGGGTTAGTTAATTTTCTCTTCAACTCGTGGGTTAGTTAATTTTCTCTTCAACTTGTGGGTTAGTTAATTTTCTCTTCAACTTGTGGGTTAGTTAATTTTCTCTTCAACTTGTGGGTTAGTTAATTTTCTCTTCAACTTGTGGGTTAGTTAATTTTCTCTTCAACTTGTGGGTTAGTTAATTTTCTCTTCAACTTGTGGGTTAGTTAATTTTCTATTCAACTTGTGGGTTAGTTAATTTTCTCTTCAACTTGTGGGTTAGTTAATTTTCTCTTCAACTTGTGGGTTAGTTAATTTTCTCTTCAACTTGTGGGTTAGTTAATTTTCTCTTCAACTTGTGGGTTAGTTAATTTTCTCTTCAACTTGTGGGTTAGTTAATTTTCTCTTCAACTTGTGGGTTAGTTAATTTTCTCTTCAACTTGTGGGTTAGTTAATTTTCTCTTCAACTTGTGGGTTAGTTAATTTTCTCTTCAACTTGTGGGTTAGTTAATTTTCTCTTCAACTTGTGGGTTAGTTAATTTTCTCTTCAACTTGTGGGTTAGTTAATTTTCTCTTCAACTTGTGGGTTAGTTAATTTTCTCTTCAACTTGTGGGTTAGTTAATTTTCTCTTCAACTTGTGGGTTAGTTAATTTTCTCTTCAACTTGTGGGTTAGTTAATTTTCTCTTCAACTTGTGGGTTAGTTAATTTCCTCTTCAACTTGTGGGTTAGGTGTTAGCCCATGAAAACCCAGCTGGGGGTTCTCAAGCCTTAATCCCTTAAATATAATCTATAACCTAATTCCTAGGTACCTATTTACTGCTAGGTAAGCAGGGAGATCAGGTATAAAGCCGCTCGCTGTTAGGTCACACCTCTTATTTGGGATTATAAGTATCCTCTTACATGTCTGAGGGATACTCACTTTTAAACCTAAGCGAGCTGGATAAATCTATAGCTGACCCTATCTACCTAGCAGTAAATAGGTAACAGGGTATCCTAGATAGGGCTAGACGTATGGGCAAGTCCCTAAGACTCGCTTGTGTTCACCTAGCCGCAAATAGGTACCTGGATTTCAGTAGATTGTTCAGTGGCATCCTGGGCCACGTTAGACGTGACGGCAGGTCCGTCCCTAACACCTGCTTCTGTTCACCTAGCAGCAAATAGGTAACTGGGTGTTAGTAGACTATTGCCCATGGCATCCTGGGTTAGTACATAAAATACTATCCAGATACTATCACTTTTTGGAGTTACTAAAATACAGTGACCAATTTTTAGTTGTAAAATCAAAATTTGAGAATAGAAAAAAGACTGATAATAAAGGAGGTGGATGGGAAAGTAAAAAACGGAAAGGCAGTGTAATGGAGAATGTGAGAATAAGGGAAAAAGATGGATAAAATTGGAAAGAGAGAATTAGGATTTTTTAAACAGTGGGGAGATGAGGAAGAATATAGATAATGAGAGATTTAGAGAAGAATTAAAAAGAGAGGAGAGAGGAAAGGAAAAGAGACAGACGAGGGATGATAAGGTAACAGGAAGACAGGAGAGTAAAAATAAGAGAATAGAGTTTAAATAAAAAAAAGAGAACAGTAGAGGCAAGGAAGAGAAACGGAATGCTATATAGTATGAGGGAATGGGGGAGGAGACGATGATAATGAAGGAGGAGGAGGAGGAGGAGTGTGTCGTACTTCCCTTGTTATTCAATAAGAGAATAACTGAGATATTTAGTGTGACTGTGTGGAATGTGTAGTGAATAAGGGTGCAAGGAATGATGGAATGTTTTGGGGAAGGGAGCATGAGAGAGAGAGAGAGAGAGAGAGAGAGAGAGAGAGAGAGAGAGATAAAAGGCATGAGATATCAATTGAGTAATTTCACTCTGTTCCCCACATATTATCTTCAGTTACCTCTCGCTATTAGAAAGAGGCCATCAATCATTGACTCTTGGTTGAGCATCAACGCTGCGTTTGAGTGTCGACTGAGCAATCTATAGGAGACGTAAACCCACATGGGCCTGACGTGGGTTAAAAGTTTGGTGAGAATTGAGCATGTGTTTTCAACAGGCGAGTTGTGTTCCTGGGCGGCACACTTGTATAGGCTGGAGAAATGCAGTGATTTGAATGTTATAGGCCTTAGGAAACCTGTGTGTGTGTGTAATCACCTGTTTGTAGTTGCAGGGGTCGAGTGACAGCTCCTGGCCCCACCTTTTCGCTGGTCGCTACTATGTCCATCCTCTCCCGGCTCCAAGAGCTTTATCGTATCTCTTCTTAAAACTGTGTACGGGTCCTGCCTCTCTTACTTCACTCTTCTTGACAACCCAAAGGCTGAAGAAATACTTCCTAACATCCCTGTGATTTATAGTTGCAGTGAATCGAGCCATAGCTCCTGAGCTAGCAACTTGCCACTTTCCATATCTCTTACATCCATATATAACCCTCCACTGCCCACCAGGAGTGGAGTGCAGCCGTCCAGTGCACTCCAGTCCCCCTCCACTAGTGGAGTGCATCCCTCCAGTGTACTCCAGTCCCCTTCCACTAGTGAAGTGCATCTCTCCGGTGCACTCCAGTTCCTCTCCACTAGTGGAGTGCATCTCTCCAGTGCACTCCAGTCCCCTTCCACTAGTGGAGTGCATCTCCCCAGTGCACTCCAGCCCCCCTCCACTAGTGGAGTGCATCTCTCCAGTGCACTCCAGTTCCCCTCCACTAGTGGAGTGCATCTCTCCAGTGCACTCCAGTTCCCCTCCACTAGTGGAGTGCATCTCTCCAGTGCACTCCAGTCCCCTTCCACTAGTGGAGTGCATCTCTCCAGTGCACTCCAGTCCCCTTCCACTAGTGGAGTGCATCTCTCCAGTGCACTCCAATCCCCCTCCACTAGTGGAGTGCATCTCTCCAGTGCACTCCAGTTCCCCTCCACCAGTGGAGTGCAACCCTCCTGGGCACTCCAGTCTCCCTCCAGTACCCTCCAAGATAGCGTGCATCAGGCACCTGCCTCCAGTCATATCCCTCACGACCTTACCAACAGAGTCACTTCAACTTCACGAACTGACCTCTAGTGACCACTTATTATTGCGACCACCCGTAATAATCCGCCAGGTAACTAATTTAATGACCAGAAATGATACTGATTAGATATTTATCTCACCTGATTAGGAGGTTTGTGGACTGTAGGATTTTTTGAGAGTTTGAGTTAGTCTTAGTATGAGAGTCAGGATTGGACTACAATATACATAGATTTTCTTTTTTTTTTTTTTTGGGGGGGGGGGATGCTGGAGTAGGAGATTTTGGGGGGCTGGAGTAGATTTTTAGGGGGATGCTGGAGTAGGAGATTTTGGGGGGCTGGAGTAGGAGATTTTTAGGGGGATGCTGGAGTAGGAGATTTTGGGGGGCTGGAGTAGGAGATTTTTAGGGGGATGCTGGAGTAGGAGATTTTGGGGGGCTGGAGTAGGAGATTTTTAGGGGGATGCTGGAGTAGGAGATTTTTAGGGGGATGCTGGAGTAGGAGATTTTTAGGGGGATGCTGGAGTAGGAGATTTTTTGGGGTGATGCTGGAGTAGGAGATTTTGGGGGGATGCTGAAGTATATTTTTGGAGGGATGATAGAGAAGGATTCTCGATCAAAGGGATTCGAGTTATCTCTCCTCTTACTCGGATCAAAAGGGATTAATCCTCCCTGACAGGTTTAGCGTTTGTACGTAAAAATAATAATTATAATTTATCATTATTACTAAAATTATTTTAATAATAATAATAATAATAATAATTATTATTATTATTATTATTATTATATAAAGAACAAGGAATAAATGAAAACAGGTTGAAATATTTCAAGAAAATAAGATTAATCTCAGTAAATAAATCACAATAATAAATCACAATAATAAATCACAATAATAAATCACAATAATAAATCACAATAATAAATCACAATAATAAATCACAATAATAAATCACAATAATAAATCACAATAATAAATCACAATAATAAATCACAATAATAAATCACAATAATAAAAATCACAGTAATAAAATTTCTCAAAAAATAATATTTATTGTGGCTTATTATCATTAAAAAATTATTATATAAACACGAGCTTCCTACGTAGGGAAAAATTATCATAATTAAAATTATTATTGATTAACAGAGAATCAGTAAAGATTATTATAATAATCGTATTGATTAAGATGTGAACAGACAGAAGTGAGTATTTAATTAATTTATTGACGATTATTAAGAGACAATTATGTGGTAAGAGGTACATCAAATTCTTCAGAATTATCTTCGGAATTATCTTACAGTAGAATTATCGTACCTTACAATTATCTTGCTATAAAACTATACTATATCAGGACTATCCCACCACCTATCCCACACACTTCAGGGCTATCCCAGTACCTATCCCACACACTTCAGAACTATCCCACCACCTATCCCACACACTTCAGGGCTATCCCAGTACCTGTCCCACACACTTCAGAACTATCCCACCACCTATCCCACACACTTCAGAACTATCCCACCACCTATCCCACACACTTCAGAACTATCCCACCACCTATCCCACACACTTCAGAACTATCCCACCACCTATCCCACACACTTCAGAACTATCCCACCACCTATTCCACACACTTCAGAACTATCCCACCACCTATCCCACACACTTCAGAACTATCCCACCACCTATCCCACACACTTCAGGACCATCCAACCTATCTAATTAATCTAATTTAAAATAATTCATACTGACTCACTGACGCCATTACTAACTCACGTTGACTTGTATACTGACTCAGCTGAGAAACTGACTCAGGACTGAGACTAAATCATCACTGGTTTTAAGACTTTCTCAGACTGACATTGTTATAACTCACCTGTAAGACTTACTCAGCGCTGTGATTGACTCACCTCTAAGACTTGCTAAGCGCTGTGATTGACTCAGCGCTGAGAATGACGGCAGGTGCGTGTTTCCCACGCCCTGGTAAGGGTGGTGGGTCGCATCACCTAGGGAATGGGGGGGATTTGTGGTGGGGAATGGGTGATGGGAGGGGGAACACGTGTGGTGACCCTGTGCTCTTGCTAGACTCGCCCATCACTACTTGAATACTCAATGAGCTGGACACAAGCAGGGGTCAGCCCACACACACACACACACACACACACACACACACACACACACACACACACACACACACACACACACACACACACACACATACATACACACATACACACATACACACATACACACATACACACATACACACATACACACATACACACACACACACACACACACACACACACACACACACACACACACATACACACACACACACATGAGGAACTTCCTTCAAGACATTCAGTGGGAGAGGGAACTGACAGGAAAACCAGTACAAGAAATGATGGACTATGTAGCAACAAAATGCAAGGAGGCAGAGGAGAGGTTTGTTCCCAAGGGAAACAGAAATAATGGGAAGAACAGAACGAGTCCTTGGTTCACCCAAAGGTGTAGGGAGGCAAAAACTAGGTGTACTAGAGAATGGAAAAGGTACAGATGACAGAGAACTCAGGAAAATAAAGAAATCAGCCGAAGAGCCAGAAACGAATATGCACAGATAAGAAGGGAGGCTCAGAGACAATATGAAAATGACATAGCATCAAAAGTAAAGACTGACCCGAAGCTGTTGTACAGCCACATCAGGAGGAAAACAACAGTCAAGGACCAGGTAATCAGACTGAGGAAGGGTGATGGGGAATTCACAAGAAACGACCAAGAGGTATGTCAGGAGCTCAACACAAGATTTAAAGAGGTATTTACAGTGGAAAGCAGTAGGACTCCAGGAAATCAGAACAGGGGGGCACACCAGCAAGTGCTGGATGAGGTACATATAACCAAGGAGGAGGTGAAGAAGTTGCTATGCGAACTTGACACCTCAAAGGCGGTAGGACCAGACAACATCTCTCCATGGGTCCTTAAAGTGGGAGCAGAGATATTGTGTGAGCCATTAACAAAGATCTTCAACACATCATTTGAAACTGGGCAACTCCCTGAGGTATGGAAAATGGCAAATGTAGTCCCAATTTTTAAAAAGGGAGACAGACATGAGGCACTAAACTACAGACCTGTATCACTAACGTGTATAGTATGCAAGGTCATGGAGAAGATCATCAGGAGGAGAGTGGTGGGGCACCTGGAAAGAAACAAGTGTATAATTGACAACCAGCATGGTTTCAGGGAAGGAAAATCCTGTGTCACAAACCTACTAGAGTTTTATGACAAGGTGACAGAAGTAAGACAAGAGAGAGAGGGGTGGATCAACTGCATATTTTTGGACTGCAAGAAGGCCTTCGACACAGTTCCTCACAAGAGGTTACTGCAAAAGCTAGAGGATCAGGCACACATAACAGGAAAGGCACTGCAATGGATCAGAGAATATCTGACAGGGAGGCAACAACGAGTCATGGTACGCGACGAGGTGTCAGAGTGAGCGCCTGTGACAAGCGGGGTTCCACAGGGGTCAGTCCTGGGACCTGTGCTGTTCTTGGTATATGTGAACGACATAACGGAAGGGATAGACTCAGAAGTGTCCTTGTTTGCAGATGATGCGAAGTTAATGAGAAGAATCAAATCGGATGAGGATCAGGCAGGACTACAAAGAGACCTGGACAGGCTACAAGCCTGGTCCAGCAACTGGCTCCTTGAATTTAACCCTGCCAAATGCAAAGTCATGAAGATTGGGGAAGGGCAAAGAAGACCGCAGACACAATATAGTTTAGATGGCCAAAGACTGCAAACCTCACTCAAGGAAAAAGATCTGGGGGTGAGTATAACACCGAGCATATCTCCTGAGGCGCACATCAATCAGATAACTGCTGCAGCATACGGGCGCCTGGCAAACCTACGGATAGCGTTCCGATACCTCAGTTAGGATTCGTTTAAGACTCTGTATACCATTTACGTCAGGCCCATACTGGAGTATGCAGCACCAGTTTGGAATCCACACCTAGTCAAGCACGTCAGGAAATTAGAGAAAGTGCAAAGGTTTGCAACAACACTAGTCCCAGAGCTACGGGGATTGTCCTACGAAGAAAGGTTGAGGGAAATCGGCCTGACGACACTGGAGGACAGGAGGGTCAGGGGAGACATGATAACGACATATAAAATAATGCGCGGAATAGACAAGGTGGACAAAGACGGGATGTTCCAGAGAAGGGACACAGACACAAGAGGTCACAATTGGAAGTTGAAGACTCAGATGAATCAAAGGGATGTTAGGAAGTATTTCTTCAGTCATAGAGTAGTCAGGCCGTGGAATAGCCTAGAAAGTGACGTAGTGGAGGCGGGAACCATACATAGTTTTAAGGCGAGGTATGATAGAGCTCATGGAGCAGGGAGAGAGAGGACCTAGTAGCAATCAGTGAAGAGGCGGGGCCAGGAGCTATGACTCGACCCCTGCAACCACAAATAGGTGAGTACACACACACACACACACACACACACACACACACACACACACACACACACACACACCTATCATTCCCTACCCTCATGTTACCTGCGTAACTCATGCACCTAATTACCAATATAAAACCTACCAACCTTTCTGAACTTAATTAAACACCTTTGAATTCCTCTCCCATCATGGTTGCATTGATACTGATGAAGGGCTCTTGATCCAAGGAAATACCTCCTCTCATCTCCCATTCAGAAGCCACGTTCTCTTTTTGAAGCGTTTATGAACCACTGAAGTATTTGAAGCATTATGAAGTTGAACCACTGAAGTATTTGAAGCATTAGGAAGTTGAACCACTGAAGTATTTGAAGCATTAGGAAGTTGAACCACTGAAGTATTTGAAGCATTAGTAAAGTTGAACCACTGAAGTATTTGAAGCATTAGTAAAGTTGAACCACTGAAGTATTTGAAGCATTAGGAAGTTGAACCACTGAAGTATTTGAAACATTAGTAAAGTTGAACCACTGAAGTATTTGAAGCATTAGTAAAGTTGAACCACTGAAGTATTTGAAGCATTAGGAAGTTGAACCACTGAAGTATTTGAAACATTAGGAAGTTGAACCACTGAAGTATTTGAAACATTAGGAAGTTGAACCACTGAAGTATTTGAAGCATTAGGAAGTTGAACCACTGAAGTATTTGAAGCATTAGTAAAGTTGAACCACTGAAGTATTTGAAGCATTAGGAAGTTGAACCACTGAAGTATTTGAAACATTAGTAAAGTTGAACCACTGAAGTATTTGAAGCATTAGTAAAGTTGAACCACTGAAGTATTTGAAGCATTAGTAAAGTTGAACCACTGAAGTATTTGAAGCATTAGGAAGTTGAACCACTGAAGTATTTGAAACATTAGGAAGTTGAACCACTGAAGTATTTGAAACATTAGGAAGTTGAACCACTGAAGTATTTGAAGCATTAGGAAGTTGAACCACTGAAGTATTTGAAGCATTAGTAAAGTTGAACCACTGAAGTATTTGAAGCATTAGGAAGTTGAACCACTGAAGTATTTGAAACATTAGGAAGTTGAACCACTGAAGTATTTGAAACATTAGGAAGTTGAAACACTGAAGTATTTGAAGCATTAGGAAGTTGAACCACTGAAGTATTTGAAGCATTAGGAAGTTGAACCACTGAAGTATTTGAAGCATTAGTAAAGTTGAACCACTGAAGTATTTGAAGCATTAGGAAGTTGAACCACTGAAGTATTTGAAGCATTAGGAAGTTGAACCACTGAAGTATTTGAAGCATTAGGAAGTTGAACCACTGAAGTATTTGAAGCATTAGTAAAGTTGAACCACTGAAGTATTTGAAGCATTAGGAAGTTGAACCACTGAAGTATTTGAAACATTAGGAAGTTGAACCACTGAAGTATTTGAAGCATTAGGAAGTTGAACCACTGAAGTATTTGAAACATTAGGAAGTTGAACCACTGAAGTATTTGAAGCATTAGGAAGTTGAACCACTGAAGTATTTGAAGCATTAGTAAAGTTGAACCACTGAAGTATTTGAAACATTAGTAAAGTTGAACCACTGAAGTATTTGAAGCATTAGGAAGTTGAACCACTGAAGTATTTGAAACATTAGGAAGTTGAACCACTGAAGTATTTGAAGCATTAGGAAGTTGAACCACTGAAGTATTTGAAACATTAGGAAGTTGAACCACTGAAGTATTTGAAGCATTAGGAAGTTGAACCACTGAAGTATTTGAAGCATTAGTAAAGTTGAACCACTGAAGTATTTGAAGCATTAGGAAGTTGAACCACTGAAGTATTTGAAGCATTAGTAAAGTTGAACCACTGAAGTATTTGAAACATTAGTAAAGTTGAACCACTGAAGTATTTGAAGCATTAGTAAAGTTGAACCACTGAAGTATTTGAAACATTAGTAAAGTTGAACCACTGAAGTATTTGAAGCATTAGTAAAGTTGAACCACTGAAGTATTTGAAGCATTAGGAAGTTGAACCACTGAAGTATTTGAAACATTAGTAAAGTTGAACCACTGAAGTATTTGAAACATTAGTAAAGTTGAACCACTGAAGTATTTGAAACATTAGTAAAGTTGAACCACTGAAGTATTTGAAGCATTAGGAAGTTGAACCACTGAAGTATTTGAAACATTAGTAAAGTTGAACCACTGAAGTATTTGAAGCATTAGGAAGTTGAACCACTGTAGCATTTGAAGCATTAGGAAGTTGAACCACTGAAGTATTTGAACTATTAAAAGAGTTGAACCACTGAAGCCTTTAACTCGCTGAAACACTTATGAACACTGAATCCCCTGTGAACCACCACTGAAACATTTGAACCAGAGTCACTGTTCTAGTTTGTGGATTAAATTCTGAGGATGTATTTCAATGCCTTCCAAAATTCTCCAGAAAATGCTTCATGGGATCGTGAACTGGAGCTTGTGTGTGTGTGTGTGTGTGTGTGTGTGTGTGTGTGTGTGTGTGTGTGTGTGTGTACTCACCTAGTTGTACTCACCTAGTTGAGGTTGCGGGGGTCGAGTCCAAGCTCCTGGCCCCGCCTCTTCACTGATCGCTACTAGGTCACTCTCCCTGAGCCGTGAGCTTTATCATACCTCTGCTTAAAGCTATGTATGGATCCTGCCTCCACTACATCGCTTCCCAAACTATTCCACTTACTGACTACTCTGTGGCTGAAGAAATACTTCCTAACATCCCTGTGATTCATCTGTGTCTTCAACTTCCAACTGTGTCCCCTTGTTGCTGTGTCCAATCTCTGGAACATCCTGTCTTTGTCCACCTTGTCAATTCCTCTCAGTATTTTGTATGTCGTTATCATGTCCCCCCTATCTCTCCTGTCCTCCAGTGTCGTCAGGTTGATTTCCCTTAACCTCTCCTCGTAGGACATACCTCTTAGCTCTGGGACTAGTCTTGTTGCAAACCTTTGCACTTTCTCGAGTTTGTGTGTGTGTGTGTGTGTGTGTGTGTGTGTGTCTGTGTCTGTGTGTGAATATCTCCCATAAAGAACATTGTATCAATGTAAGTGTGTGTACATGCGTTAGTTGACGTTAGCAAACATTGAGTTATACCAGGAAACGTTTCGGTCCTGGGTCCTTGGCCGCTTCTCCGAAACGTTTTCTAGTGTGTCTAAATGTTTGTTTACATGTCTGTCTAAACCACCTTGTCGGTATTTATTATCAAGGTTTACACCTTGCATGGGTGAGTGTACATGGATACGTGGAGAAAGTGTACGTGGGTGTGTAATTCCTTAATGAACACGACTTTGGGTGCGTGGAGGTGGGTGTGGGCGCCTGTGGGTGTGGGTGGGAGTAAGTTTGGGCGTGTGTCACGATTTTTTAACCAAGATTTATTTTTTTCTTGGGTCACAGCCAGAAAGGGTCCAAGACCATGCCAAGGTCCAGAGGTCTATGAATCCTCCACCATGTTTGCCAGGACGGGTCCTGACCCGGGTCTTCTCCATGTGTGACCCGGCAGTGGCTCCCAGCGTCGAGTGTGAGTGTAGGTGAGAGTGTAAGCGGATATAGGTAGGGCAAGTCTACCTTCCTACCTAAAGTCTTCCTATCTGGGGAGTGTTCAGTGGGTGAACGCCTCCTAGACCTGGTCCTAGACCGGGCTTCCTGGTTGATGACCTGATCAACCAGGCTGTTGGTACAAGCCATACGAAATCCAATGAATGCACTCTAACCCGGCTGATCAGGAATTAACGTGAACTCCTTAAGTTATCTTGAAGACAGGTCGACAAGAGTTTATATATCTACCCAATCATACACAGTATCGACCTCACTACCTGACGCCAGTATATAAGTGCCAGCCTTCTTGCCTGTGCTTCACATCCTTCAGGACACTACGGTGCTCTTCACCAACTCCAGGATTGTTAGGTAAGACACATATGCAATAGTTAGGTATCTTTATTATGAAACGTTTCGCCTACACAGTAGGCTTCTTCAGTCGAGTACAGAAAAGTTGATAGAAGCAGAAGATACTTGAAGACGATGTAATCAGTCCATCACCCTTAAAGTTTTGAGGTGGTCAGTCCCTCAGTCTGGAGAAGAGCATTGTTCCATAGTATGAAACAATACTATGGAACAATGCTCTTCTCCAGACTGAGGGACTGACCACCTCAAAACTTTAAGGGTGATGGACTGATTACATCGTCTTCAAGTATCTTCTGCTTCTATCAACTTTTCTGTACTCGACTGAAGAAGCCTACTGTGTAGGCGAAACGTTTCATAATAAAGATACCTAACTGTTGCATATGTGTCTTACCTAACAACCTGTCGGTATTTTATACCATTTTAATGTTCAACTCCAGGATTGAGGGACTGATTACCTCATCTCTTGTGTACTTTTCCGTCTTCCAACTATGTCCTTGAATTTGTACTGATAAAGCCATTGGATGGCGAAACGTCTACAGTAAAGATACCCAGATGTTACACATGTGTCCATTTTTTATCTACTCGGTTAAAATCGACAATTGATGCTCAGTAATAACCATTTGGAGGCAGATTCTCAGGAGATAAATGAATCTGTATATTTCGACTACATTCATTAACATTTCTTGTTCAAAAACAATTAAAATTGGCCTTTGAAATGGGGACGTGTTTCATGTCCGTGTTCACCTAGCAGTAAATAAGTACCTGGGTGTTAGTAGACTGGTGTGGGCTGCATCCTGGGGACAAAATTAACCTAATGTGCCCGAAATGCTCTGCATAACAAGGTACTTTCTATATAATATGTCACTGGTGTCAGCTATGGTCTGTATAAGTTGAATCATGTACTTGCAGAAATAAAGATTATTATTATTATTATTATTATTATTATTATTATTATTATTATTATTATTATTATTATTTATATACAGGTTGTGATTATATTCAAAGGTGAAGCCTTTCAGGAAATACATACTTCAGATGAGTAATTAAAGTATAATGAACAATTGTCAGTGCCCAGTAATTACCCACATGGAGACAAACACGGGAGATTAATTTTTCCGTATGTTTCGACCCTCCTCCTCCTGCTGAAAAGGACCCCAAAAGGGGGTCAAAATATTCAGATCAGTTATTCTTACTTTTTATTTTCTTATGGATTATTTGACGGTGGTGAGGGGCTCTTGATCTAGGGAATTGGATCTGTGCTCCAGTTCCCTGAATTGAGCCTGAATACCTTCCATCCCTCCCCCCCCCACATGCGTTGTATAATCCTAAGGGTTTAGCGCTTCCACATGATTATAATAATTATAATAATTATGGATTATTGTTATTTTAGATGTTTCCAAATTAAAACTGAGATTGGCATTTAAACACTTCACTGAATGTGGCACTGTCAGTGTCACTGACAGTGCCACATTCTCCCACGTAGAATGCACAAGTGTTTAACGTTAACAGCCAACTAATACCTGGGGTACTAAAGTAAATTCTTGAATAACAAAAAAAGGCACAATACCGTGACTGGAACGATACACAAATAACCCGCACATAAAAGAGAGAAGCTTACGACAACGTTTCGGTCCGACTTGGACCATTTACAAAGTCACACTAACCAGAAGTGGAGCAGGACGGCTATATATATGCAGGAAGAGGTGGTGGTGGTGGTAGTAGTAGTAGTAGTACAAGAATGGTATATAATACCGACAAGATGAAATTAAAACACATGCGCAACACCCGGGCATCCACATCGTAGACGTTTCGCCATCCAGCCAGCCACTGGATGGCGAAACGTCCACAACAAAGACAACCAGACGCCGCACATTTGTCTTAATTTCATCAGTAGTAGTAGTAGTAGTAGTAGTAGTAGTAGTAGTAGTAGTAGTAGTAGTAGTAGTAGTAGTAGTAGTGGTAGTAGTAGTAGTAATAGTAGTAGTAGTAGTAGTGGTAGTGGTAGAAGTGGGGAATAAGGAGGACGAACCAGTTTGGAAAAAGGTCTAATTCCTGGGTAGGAATGGTTGGTGTTGATCAACAGCTAACATAAGAATGGAGGAACACCTCAGAAGGCCTACTGGCCCATACAAGGCAGGTTCTTATCGTGTAACTAGTGTGGCATTTTTTGTGGCAACTTTCCGCTCTCCAGGAGCTTTGTCAAGCCGGTTTAAGAAAAGCCTAAGGCTGTGTGGAACAAAAATCCAACAGTCCGTGGAACAAAAGCATAACGTTGCGTGGATCAAAGGCATAACACACTGCGTGGAACAAAAGCATAACACTGCGTGGATCAAAGGCATAACACACTGCTTGGAACAAGAGCCTAACATTTTTTGTTAAGCCTTAATGATGGCGAGAAATGGTATAAAAAACCGACTCGATGGAAGAATAAACACATAAGCAGTATAATGTGATCCTGTATTGACAACGTTTCGCCCACACAGTGGACTTTATCAAGTCACAAACAGATCTGTTTGTGACCTGATAAAGCCCACTGTGTGGGCCAAACGTTGTCAATAAAGAATCGCTTTATATTGCATGTTATTTTTCCAAGCCTGAATGGCCTGACAAAGTTCCAGGAGAGCGAAACGTTGCCACAATAAAATGTCACATTAGTTGAATCTATGTTTATTTACCTAAATAGTGGACCCTCGAATTTAGTAGTCCCTTTTCTGTATGCAAAACTATTGTTATCTCTAAAATGTATTTTTTGTTAATATTTTTGGGTGTCTGGAATGGTTTAATTGGATTTACATTATTTCTCATGGGAAATATTAACAGAAAATACATTTCCTAAATAATAACAGTAGTTTTGCATACAGCCCTTCTAGGGCAGGGTAGGTGCCTGAGCCAGAGCTTTCAGCTCACAAGACTGTCATTCTCATTAGCCCCCCTTGGGGCGGGAATGGCAGACCAGAGAGGCCTAGCTTGTGGCTAGGCCTGGGGACAGTTGGTCCCAAAGATGAGGGGGTACTTGTACCTCCTCCCATGGGAGACTTAGGTCTCAGACACTCCCTAAAGAGGGAGCCAAAGCCGGGCCACCACTTGGAAAAGGCCCGGGCCGGGAGAATACCGGCGAATCTTTAATAAGAATAAATAATTCAGGCAACAAATCGGCTATTTCTCAACAAATTCGGTTGGCCCAAAGAAGGAAGCCTTCACCATCAATCAGTCAACAGCTGTCTTTACAGAAGTGCACAGACACCAGTATGCAAATCCCCCACCCAACTGCAGCATCCACCCAAGTGTACTTCCCACCTCCGGAACGTAAGCTGACCCAACCTGTTTTTTCACCATCTCTTCATAGATGATGTTAGGTGTTTATATTCCGAAACGTTTCGCCTGCACAGTAGGCTTCTTTAGTCCAGTACAAATTGAGAGGGTTATAAGCTCTGTTGACAGTATTCCCCTCTACCTGACATGTCATTCTCATATTTTAGTAGACATGTGACATGATTATAATGGAAGTGTATCTCCCATGCTTAATGAGTAAGGTCGTATGTAAAGTGACCTAACATGTCTGCTCAGTAAGTCTTCTCCCTTTTTTATAGCTTATGCTGTTCCTTGATAATATGAGACCACGGAAACTCTTGGGATATTACCATTTTCACTCTGGATATATATATATATATATATATATATATATATATATATATATATATATATATATTCACCATCATACTCCATCACTGTCTTGCCAGAAGGGTGCTTTACACTACAGTTTTTAAACTGCAACATAACACCCCTCCTTCAGAGTGCATGTACTTATATATATATATATATATATATATATATATATTCAACAAGTCGGCCGTCTCCCACCGAGGCAGGGTGACCCAAAAAAGAAAGAAAATCCCCAAAAAGAAAATACTTTCATCATCATTCAACACTTTCACCTCACTCACACATAATCACTGTTTTTGCAGAGGTGATCAGAACACAACAGTTTAGAAGTATATACGTATAAAGATACACAACATATCCCTCCAAACTGCCAATATCCCAAACCCCTCCTTTAAAGTGCAGGCATTGTACTTCCCATTTCCAGGACTCAAGTCCGACTATATGAAAATAACCGGTTTTCCTGAATCCCTTCACTAAATATTACCCTGCTCACACTCCAACAGATCGTCAGGTCCCAAGTATCATTCGTCTCCATTCACTCCTAACACGCTTACGCACGCTTGCTGGAAGTCCAAGCCCCTCGCCCACTACACCTCCTTTACCCCCTCTCTCCAACCCATTCGAGGACGACCCCTACCCCGCCTTCCTTCCCCTATAGATTTATACACTCTCCATGTCATTCTACTTTGATCCATTCTCTCTAAATGACCAAACCACCTCAACAACCCCTCTTCTGCCCTCTGACTAATACTTTTATTAACTCCACACCTTCTCCTAATTTCCACACTCCGAATTTTCTGCATAATATTTACACCACACATTGCCCTTAAACAGGACATCTCCACTGCCTCCAACCGTCTCCTCGCTGCTGCATTTACCACCCAAGCTTCACACCCATATAAGAGTGTTGGTACTACTATACTTTCATACATTCCCTTCTTTGCCTCCATAGATAACGTTTTTTGACTCCACATACAAACACACACACACACACACACACACACACACACACACACACACACACACACACACACACACACACACACACACACACACACACACACACACACATACACACACACACACACACACACACACACACACACACACACACACACACACACACACACACACACACATATATATATATATATATATATATATATATATATATATATATATATATATATATATATATATATATATATCGCTGCCATTAAGTGTGGTACTTGGAATTATTCAATGATAATAATTTATTATTATTATTATTATTATTATTATTATTATTATTATTATTATTAATAATAATAAAATAAAGAATTACCTATTACCCGAGGTTGTGAGGGAAAAATATATAAAAAATAAACAAATCTATGCAAATTCCGGGGTATTCTTTTGAGCAAATTTAAATAAAGATAAATTGTACGGGTATCTTTAATACATGTTACTTTATTGAAGTTAATTTTTTTGCCCCTAAATAAGGTAGTAAAATTTATATATCTGTAATAATCATGGATTTAAATCTAAGAAAATGTTAAGAGGTTAAATTTTTTTAATAATTCTGCCTCATTGAACCTGACGGGAGTGATTAAAAAGATTTATTAGGGCAATTATCAGCCAGACACGTTATTCGTTGTAGAGTGTATACCACTCCATGTATATACAGGGTATATACATGGAATGTATATACAGGGTATATACATTCTGTGGTGTGGATCTGTGTATGTAGTTTAGAAATACACATAAGTAAACATTAAGACATGTCTGTTAGAAGATTTTTTGGTCTTGGGACCTTGATAACTGCTGCTGCTACTACTACTACTACTACTACTACTACTATTACTACTACTACTACTACTACTAGCCTGCTGGCCACCGCCAGACCACCACCAGACCTCCGCTGCCTGCTGCCTGCTGCCAGGCGCTTGCTGCCTGCCTGCCTGTAGCCACCACCGCCTGCCTGCCTGCCTGCTGCCTGCTCTTACCACCACCACCGCCTGACCGCCACCATACCATACCAGACCTGCTGCACTGCCTGACCTGCTGACTGCCACCACCTGCTACCGCACCTGACTGCTGCCGCCTCCGCCACGCTGCTGCTGACCATGCTGCCTGCTGCCTGCCACTGCTGCCTGCTGCTGCTGCTGCTGCCATGCCAACCGCTGCCTGCTGCTGCTACTACTGCTGCTGCTGCCACTGCCACCTACCACCACTGCTGCTGCTGACTGCCACGGACCACCACCACCGCTGACCTGACTACCTGCTGCGCCGCGCCAGCCACGGCCACCACCTGCTACCGCAGCGGCCGCCTGCTGCTGCCTGCTGCTGCCACCGCCGCCGGCGCGGCCGGCCACCGGCCACTACGCCTGCTGCCTGCCTGCTGCCGCCAGCCGCCGGCAGCGGCCGGCCGGCACCAGCACGCCGCTGCCTGCTGCTGCGCTGCCGCTGCCAGACCACCTCCACTGCACTTGGCAGCACCGCCACACGCGCCTCCGCCTACCACTGCCACCACCGCTTACTCCACCACCACCGCCAACCGCTGCTGACCTGACCTGACTGACCTGACCAGACCTCCACCGCCACCACCTGACTGCCACTGCCACCGCCAACCACCGCCTGCCACCGCTACCACCTGCCACCTGACCGCTGCCTGCTGTCCATGCTGCTGCTGACCTCCATGCCTCCGCTGCTGCTGCCTGCCTTACCGCCTGCCTGCCTGCCTGACCAGCCACACCTACCACCGCTGCCTGACCGCCTGACCTGACCTGACCACCACGCTGCTGCTGCTGCCTGCTGTACCGCTGCCTGACCACCACCGCTGCACCACTGACTGCTGCTGACCTGCTGCCTGACCTGCCTGACCTACTTCTATTATTATTATCATTATTATTCACGTCGCTGGAAGTGATCAAGGTTCCAGGACCGCCAAGTTTCGGTCCTGGGACCAAGGTGTTGTATGAACTTTGGTCCTTGAACCAAGGTACTTATGAACCATGGTTCTGGGACCAAGGTATGGTATAAACCTTGGTTCTGGGACCAAGGTATAATGTGAACCTTGGTCCTGGGACCAAGGTATGGTATGAACCTTGGTCCTGGGACCAAGGTTCATGCCATCTGTGTGTCTTAACTTGAACGTCGAGATGTTTATCAATGTATATACCCCTAGAGGTGCGTGATTTTCAAAGTATATACACCGAGAGATGTGCGTTTCTCTGTATATATTCCGAATGGTGTATATATCTGTGTATATACACTGTGATCATTGTTTTACATATTACAGCATCCCCGACTGGTGTTGTACAGGTGACATGCAGTCTTATTGACCCTCGTGTAGTAGACAGGTTTTAAACCTAACAAACTAACCAGATATAAATAAAACTATTTACTAAATATGTATACAGTTTTGTAGGATAAAACGTGAAAATTCTTCTCCTAAATTTATTGTATATATATATATATATATATATATATATATATATATATATATATATATATATATATATATTACTTAGGTTTGCTCGTAGTACTCCTGACTAGCCATTAACCTGGCCCTCCACTAACTCCCCACCACTACCACTGATCTACCACTACCTCTAACTACTACCCCTGGCCCTCCACTAACTCCCCACCACTACCACTGATCTACCACTACCCCTGGCCCTCCACTAACTCCCCACCACTACCACTGATCTACCACTACCTCTAACTACTACCCCTGGCCCTCCACTAACTCCCCACCACTACCACTGATCTACCACTACCCCTGGCCCTCCACTAACTCCCCACCACTACCACTGATCTACCACTACCCCTGGCCCTCCACTAACTCCCCACCACTACCACTGATGTACCACTACCCTTGATCTACCACTACCCCTGACCAACCACTACCCCTGGTCCACTAACTCCCTGATCTACCACTACTCCTGACCAACCACTATCCCTGACCAACCACTACCCCTCGTCCACCACTAACTCCCCACCACTACCCCTGATCTACCACTACCCCTGATCTACCACTACCCCTGACCAACCACTACCCCTGGTCCACCACTATTTCCCCACCACTACCCCTGGTCCACCACTATTTCCCCACCACTACCCCTGATCTACCAATACCCCTGACCAACCACTATCCTTGACCAACCACTACCCCTGGTCCATCACTAACTCCCCACCACTACCTCTGATCTACCACTACCCCTGACCAACCACTATCCCTGACCAACCACTACCCCTGGTCCACCACTAACTCCCCACCACTACCCCTGATCTACCACTACCCCTGACCAACCACTACCCCTGGCCCTCCACTAACTCCCCACCATTACCCCTGATCTACCACTACCCCTGACCAACCACTACCCCTGGTCCACTACTAACTCCCCACCACTACCACTGATCTACCACTACCCCTGACCAACCACTACCCCTGATCTACCACTACCCCTGACCAACCACTACCCCTGGTCCACTACTAACTCCCCACCACTACCCCTGATCTACCACTACCCCTGACCAACCACTACCCCTGGCCCTCCACTAACTCCCCACCACTACCCCTGATCTACCACTACCCCTGACCAACCACTACCCCTGATCTACCACTACCCCTGACCAACCACTACCCCTGGCCCTCCACTAACTCCCCACCACTACCCCTGATCTACCACTACCCCTGACCAACCACTACCCCTGATCTACCACTACCCCTGACCAACCACTACCCCTGGTCCACCACTAACTCCCCACCACTACCCCTGACCAACCACTACCCCTGATCTACCACTACCCCTGACCAACCACTATCTCTGACCAACCACTACCCCTGGTCCACTACTAACTCCCCACCACTACCACTGATCTACCACTACCCCTGACCAACCACTACCCCTGGCCCTCCACTAACTCCCAACCACTACCCCTGACCAACCACTACCCCTGACCAACCACTACCCCTGGCCCTCCACTAACTCCCAACCACTACCCCTGACCAACCACTACCCCTGACCAACCACTACCCCTGGCCCTCCACTAACTCCCCACCACTACCCCTGACCAACCACTACCCCTGATCTACCACTACCCCTGACCAACCACTACCCCTGGCCCTCCACTAACTCCCCACCACTACCCCTGATCTACCACTACCCCTGACCAACCACTACCCCTGGCCCTCCACTAACTCCCCACCACTACCCCTGATCTACCACTACCCCTGACCAACCACTACCCCTGGCCCTCCACTAACTCCCCACCACTACCACTGATCTACCACTACTCCCTGGAGCGCCACTCATCTGCCTGAGCCTGGCACCAAGCACCTTGTCTCACCAAGCCATTGTAAGCTCAATACTCACCCATAAAACTAACAATGAAAACGTTAATACATCAAGAACTTCAATAATGAATTTATGATGTGAGGTGTACATTAATCTCCTCGTAAAATTGATGTATGAACAGGTGGGGCGTGGGTCATGGGCGTGGGTCATGGAATTGTGAGGATCATGGGGTGGGCGTGTATGCTGGAAGGATGCGCAGTAGAGGCTATGGTAGTAGATGCGGGTTTTGACATTGTGGGTAGTGTGTGGGAATGTGGGTAGTGGGGAGAGATGGGGTACGGGTTGGTGCATGGGTGGAGGCGCGGAGTGCGTAGTGGGGGTTCGAGGGTGATGGAAGATGTAGATGGTGGTGGTAGTGCAGGACGAGGATTATTGTGGTGGATAAGGGTGATGGCAGGAATTTTGCAAAATCTTAATGTGTGTGTGTGTGTGTGTGTGTGTGTGTGTGTGTGTGTGTGTGTGTGTGTTTGTGATATTTCTCTACCTCCCATCATATCCTCTAGAGGTTCTGTCTCTTATTCTCTTGCTTCTTGGTTGGCTAAAACCCTCACTCCCTTTCTTGGTACTTTTTCTCCTGCCCACCTCCGTCACTCTCAAGACTTCATTGAACGTGTTCGCTTTCTCCCGACCTGTAAGATGCTTAGTCTTGATGTTTATTCCCTCTTCACTAATGTCCCTCTCGATGATATCCTTGATTTTCTCAGAGAGAAGGCCAATGAAGGGTTACTTCATCTCCCTATACCTTCTGATGTCTCTCTTGATCTTATCCGCCTCTGTGTGGACTCAAATTCCTTTACCTTCCAAGGGAAATATTATTCTCAAACCTTCAGCGTCGCTATGGGCTCTCTCTATCTCCTGTTTTTGCTAATCTTTACATGGAATACTTCGAGACTTTTTCTGCCTACTGTCTATGTGCGTCATTCACTCTGGCTCCGCTATGTAGATGACATCTTTGCTCTGTGGCGTCATGACTCTTGTCTCTTCCAACCATTTCTTGATGCTCTTAATAATCTTGCCCCTTCCATTAAGTTTAAAGCTGAATGGGAATCTAATTCCTTGCTTACTTTTCTTGATGTCCATGTCCACCGCTCAGATACAGGTTTTGCCTTTTCCGTTTACCGCAAACCTATGCACAGTGGCATGTACATTCACTACTTTTCTTATCATGCTTCCCCTGTCAAGAAAAGCGTTCTCATCTCCCTCTTTCTCCGTGCCCTCCGCATCTGTGATCCTCAGTTCCTTCCAGCAGAAATTTCCACTCTTCATAATTCGTGTTCCCGTCTTGGCTACCCTTCCCATTTCATAGACTCTGCCTTCTCACGTGCTAAACGGAATTTCTTCTCTCCCAAACTCTCTACTCCTGGGAACTCTTCTATCCTCTGCCTTCCCTACATTTCCGGTCTTTCTAATCTCGACAACTCTCTCCGTTCCTTAGACATCAAACCTACTTTCCGCCAGTCTAACACTCTTCGCACTAATCTCGTTCATACCTCTCCTCCCTCTGTAGATGCTCCTGGTATCTACTCAATTTCTTGCTCCTCCTGTCCTCTTCAATACTTTGGAGAAACTGGCCGATATCTTCCTGACAGACTCAGGGAGCACAAAAATAGTGTTAGGCTTGCAGACACTAATAATGCTCTTTTCTGTCACGTCAGAGATCACAGTCATCTATCGACTGGTCTTCTGCTAAAACTGTCTTCCCTACTTCCAACTTTAACAGTCGCCGTCTGGTTGAATCCTCCCTAATACACAACTTTCCTTGTATGAATCTTAGCCCTGGCTTCGTCTCTGTAGACGCCTTCCTCTCCCACTACATTGTAAAATTCTCCAACCTTCAGAACACCCGTGACTTACCCTGATTCCTGTTTTTTCTTCTCCCTCTTCCCTTTTCTCTTTCCTCTTATTCCTTTGGGTTGTCTTTCTTCTGCCTTGGGTGTTTGTTCTTTCATTATTTTTCCCCCCTGATATATATATATATATATATATATATATATATATATATATATATATATATATATATATATATATTTCGTGCCGAATATGTAAAACTGGTCAATTAGCAATAACTCATTTAAAATTAAGTCCTTTCTAAAATTTTCTCTTATACGTTTAAACATATATTTTTTTCATTAATGTTGATGTAAAAATTTATAATTTTGCACCAAAAGAATCTTAGAAAACTTACCTAACCTTATTACAACAAGAACAATTTATTTTAGCCTAACCCAACTAAATATATTTTAGATTTGTTTACAATAATTTAATACTAAACAAACACAGTGAAATATATTTTTTTCGTTAGGTTCAGAATGATTTTGGCGAAATTAATGCATACACAAATTTTCACTTGTCCTATATGGCAAGATGAGCGTTGCTATTTAAGCCAAGATCGCAAGTTCTGCCTATTCGGCACGACATATTATATATATATATATATACATACATATATATATATACACATATATATATATATATATATATATATATAAATATATATATATATACACATATACATACATATATATATATATATATATATATATATACATATATATATATATATATATATATATATATATATATATAATTTAGTTTTTAATGTTTCTGCGTGAATATTAGCTCGTATATCAGGGTCATTAACCCAGTGTGAGGAGGACTGGAACAGCGTGCCAAATTAACGCCCTGACCCCGTTGCTTGCACTAATAACATGTAATTACCTGGGATTTCATGCCTCATTATAAGTGAGTAAATCACCTCTATTGACCCGGCTATTACATTCTCCTCGCTCTGGCTTTCATCTTCCCTGAATTATTGATCTTAAATTATTATTTAAAAGATTACATGGGGATTATTGAGGACTGAGGAGATTATTGGTATTATGTAAGCTTCTTTGTAAGTGTATTTTCTTAAAAGGTAATACGCGTTGTTGGGAGATTGGGATGTGTTTATGTTTGATGGATGCTGTGTAGGTACGCATATGCAAGTATGAGGAGGCATAGTGAAGCCGCATACGCGCGCACACACAAACAAGGGGTCGCAGTTGGAAGCTGAAGACTCAGACGAGTCAAAGGAATGTTAGGAAGCATTTCTTGTCATAGATTTGTCAGGAAGTGGAATAGTCTGGCAAGTGATGTAGTGGAGGCAGGAACCATACATGGCTTTAAGACGAGGTGTGGTAAAGCTCAGGGAGCAGAGAGTGGATCTAGTAGTGATCAGTGAAGAGGCGGGGCCAGGAGCTGAGTCTCTACCCCTGCAACCACAAATAGGTGTGTACAAATAGGTGAGGACACATTCTTTCGAGCAGACTGTCTCTCTCTTTCTCTCTCTCTCTCTCTCTCTCTCTCTCTCTCTCTCTCTCTCTCTCTCTCTCTCTCTCTCTCTCTCTCTCTCTCTCACACACACACACACACACACACACGAATGTTTCAGAGATGGGATGCAGGAACAAGGGGACACAATTGGAAGCTGAAAACCCAGATGAGTCATAGGGATGTTAGGAAGTATTTCTTTAGCCATAGAGTTGTCAGGAAGTGGAATAATTTGGAGAGTGAAGTAGTGGAAGCAAGTTCCCTAAATTGCTTTAAAAAGAGGTATGACAAAGATCATGGAACAGGGAGAGAGTGAATTAGTATCGACCAGTGAAGAGGAGGGGCCAGGAGCTATGAATCGAACCCTGCAACCACATATAGGTGTGAGTACATACTCACAAGCAGACACACACATAGACCAGGCCAAGTGTCTTTCGACAAGTGCCTCTGACAACTAGTAACTAACACACACACACACACACACACACACACACACACACACACACACACACACACACACACACACAATAAGACAAATCTCCTGGAGCCGGGAAAGTGGACCTAGAAGCGACAAGTGTAGAGGCGGGGCCAGGTGCTGTGACTCAACCCATACAACCACAAATAGCTGAGTGAATACACACACACACACACACACACACACACACACTCAAACCAGAAGAAATATAACCTTTACTGTCTACGTAGCGTTTTTGGCCCCAGCTTATCAAAACGAAGGGTCGAGCCTACACGACTTACAGTGCTAAATAACATATACCACTTTGAATAAAAACCATCTTTGCTCAATTAAAAAAAAACAGTTTTGAAATATGTACAAATAAATGAATCGAATTTTGGAGACTTAATGATAGTCTAGCTAGATTTTTTTTGGCTACTAAACAGTAAGAGTTGAAGGTTCAGCTGCCATCCCTTTATCGTGGGATACCACGTCTCCAGGCACTCTCCTGCCAGGCATCAATTAAATTCCTTCCCGTCAAGAGTTGAAGGTTCAGCTGCCATCCCTTTATCGTGGGATACCACGTCTCCAGGCACTCTCCTGCCAGGCATCAATTAAATTCCTTCCCGTCAAGAGTTGAAGGTTCAGCTGCCATCCCTTTATCGTGGGATACCACATCTCCAGGCACTCTCCTGCCAGGCATCAATTAAATTCCTTCCCGTCAAGAGTTGAAGGTTCAGCTGCCATCCCTTTATCGTGGGATACCACATCTCCAGGCACTCTCCTGCCAGGCATCAATTAAATTCCTTCCCGTCAAGAGTTGAAGGTTCAGCTGCCATCCCTTTATCGTGGGATACCACGTCTCCAGGCACTCTCCTGCCAGGCATCAATTAAATTCCTTCCCGTCAAGAGACACTCTTGGGGGGCTAAGAACGTCTTTAAAGATGCGGAGGAAAATCCTGATATCAGAAACCTTCTTTTATTCTTGAAGGACCTGTGACGGCCAGTGTTGTTGCCGTTGTTGTGGTTGTTAGTGTAGTTGTTGTAGTTAATGTTGTAGTTGTGGCTGTTGCTTGTTGGTGAGTAATGAGGATAGTAATGACAGTGGAATGAAATATCGACAAGTTGATGACTAAGGCACATGTGCAACAGTTGGGTAGGCTTCCTCAGTCAAATACAGAGGCAGCAGGTCCATCAACGTTGGAGAAATGGTATTTGAGGTGGTCAGTCCCTCAGCCTGGAGATGTGTTCAGCTCCGTGGACTGAAGAAGCCTACTGTGCAGGCGATACGTTTCAAGAATAAACATTCCCAAATGTTGCACAAGTCAGAGACAGGGCCGCGGGGGCGTTGACCCCTCGAAACCCTCTGGTATACTTCAGGTATTTACATATTTTAGCTAAAAAATTAAATATGTCCGAAAATAAATGCAATTACTCTCAAACGTAAAATATGTTATAATAATATATTATGGATTTTTCATATTTAAAAAATGTGAAATTTTAAAAATTTAGAAAAAAATGCTGAAATGTTGATTGTGTTAATAAAACAGAATTTATGAAGTTGAGAAAATTCTCTAAGACGAAGAGAATTTCTGGTGATTCAGCTGAAGGGAAAATTCTCTAAGACGAAGAGAATTTCTGGTGATTCAGCTGAAGGGAAAATTCTCTAAGACGAAGAGAATTTCTGGCGATTCAGCTGAAGGGAAAATTCTCTATGACGAAGAGAACTTCTGGTGATTCAGCTGAAGGGAAAATTCTCTAAGACGAAGAGAATTTCTGGTGATTCAGCTGAAGGGAAAATTCTCTAAGACGAAGAGAATTTCTGGCGATTCAGCTGAAGGGAAAATTCTCTAAGACGAAGAGAATTTCTAGTGATTCAGCTGAAGGGAAAATTCTCTAAGACGAAGAGAATTTCTGGTGATTCAGCTGAAGGGAAAATTCTCTAAGACGAAGAGAATTTCTGGTGATTCAGCTGAAGGGAAAATTCTCTAAGACGAAGAGAATTTCTGGTGATTCAGCTGAAGGGAAAATTCTCTAAGACGAAGAGAATTTCTGGTGATTCAGCTGAAGGGAAAATTCTCTAAGACGAAGAGAATTTCTGGTGATTCAGCTGAAGGGAAAATTCTCTAAGACGAAGAGAATTTCTGGTGATTCAGCTGAAGGGAAAATTCTCTAAGACGAAGAGAATTTCTGGCGATTCAGCTGAAGGGAAAATTCTCTAAGACGAAGAGAATTTCTAGTGATTCAGCTGAAGGGAAAATTCTCTAAGACGAAGAGAATTTCTGGTGATTCAGCTGAAGGGAAAATTCTCTAGGACGAAGAGAATTTCTGGTGATTCAGCTGAAGGGAAAATTCTCTAAGACGAAGAGAATTTCTGGTGATTCAGCTGAAGGGAAAATTCTCTAAGACGAAGAGAATTTCTGGTGATTCAGCTGAAGGGAAAATTCTCTAGGACGAAGAGAATTTCTGGTGATTCAGCTGAAGGGAAAATTCTCTAAGACGAAGAGAATTTCTGGTGATTCAGCTGAAGGGAAAATTCTCTAAGACGAAGAGAATTTCTGGTGATTCAGCTGAAGGGAAAATTCTCTAAGACGAAGAGAATTTCTGGTGATTCAGCTGAGACGAGACGCCATCGCGAGACGCCGCCGCGAGAACAGATTGCGGATTCGCGCTACAAGAACGCTAAAAGGGGTGGATTTGCATGCTGAATGCCAGAAGAGTAACGCAAGACCACATCTCAGAGATTATCTCAACTTTCAACACGATTACTCAGCTTGCAGATTGCAATTTGCCAAGTCACACATTGCAGACTTTGCAAACAACTTTAAATGAAGTTTCTGCAGTGTTGTTATAAGGTAAATATGCTATAAACGTTTCGACCTTAGAGCGTATTGGAGAACGTTTTGATCCTAGGACGTATTGGGAAACGTTTCGATCCTAGGACGGATTGGGAAACGTTTCGATCCTAGGACGTATTGGGAAACGTTTCGATCCTAGGACGGATTGGGAAACGTTTCGATCCTAGGACGTATTGGGAAACGTTTCGATCCTAGGACGTATTGGGAAACGTTTCGATCCTAGGACGTATTGGAAAACGTTTCAATCATAGAACGTGTTAGAAAACATTTCGATCCTAGGACGTATTGGGAAAACGTTTCGATCATATAACATGTTAGAAAACGTTTCGATCATATAACATGTTAGAAAACGTTTCGATCCTAGGACATAATTGGAAAACGTTTCGATCATAGAACCTTGATCTATTATAACACGAAGGTTAAAATAAGCTTTAATATACTCTCATTTCAACCTCTGTATGTTAGAAGTGATCAAGGTCCCGGGACCGAAACGTATTCTAACAAACATGTAGTTTACCCACGTGTCTTTCGAAACCACGTAATATATAATTCTAAAGGTGTTTTAATTGTCAGGAAACGTGCCATTGTCTATAAACGCCAGACTTTTTTGTAGGCTAGGTTAGATTAAGCAAAGATAGGTTAGGTTATGGTAAGGTTAGGTTAGATTTGGTTAAATTAAGCTAAGATTAACTTAGGATTGGGTTTACTTAGGCTTTGGTTAGGTTAAGTTAGGTAAGGTTAGATAAGGTTAGGTTAGGTTAGGTTCGGTTAGGTAAGGTTAGGTTAGGTTGGGTTGGGTTAGGTTAGATTAGGTTGGCTTAGGTTAGGTTCGGTTAGGTTAGGTTAGGTTAAGTTGGATTAGGTTAAGTTAGGTTAGGTTAAGTTAGGTTAAGTTAGGTTAAGTTGGATTAGGTTCGGTTAGGTAAGGTTAGGTTAAGTTGGATTAGGTTAAGTTAGGTTAGGTTAGGTTAGGTTCGGTTGGGTTAGGTTAGGTTAGGTTCGGTTAGGTAAGGTTAAGTTAAGTTGGATTAGGTTAAGTTAGGTTAGGTTAGGTTAGGTTCGGTTGTGTTAGGTTAGGTTAGGTTAAGTTGGATTAGGTTAGGTTAAGTTCGGTTGGGTTAGGTTAGGTTAGGTTCGGTTAGGTTAGGTTAGGTTAGGTTAAGTTGGATTAGGTTAGGTTAGGCTCGGTTGGGTTAGGTTAGGTTCGGTTAGGTTAGGTTAGGTTAGGTTAGGTTAGGTTAGGTTAGGTTAGGTTAGGTTAGGTTAAGTTGGATTAGGTTAGGTTAGGTTCGGTTGGGTTAGGTTAGGTTAGGTTAGGTTCGGTTAGGTAAGGTTAGGTTAAGTTGGATTAGGTTAGGCTAGGTTCGGTTGGGTTAGGTTAGGTTAGGTTCGGTTAGGTTAGGTTAGGTTAGGTTAGGTTAGGTTAGGTTAGGTTAGGTTAGGTCAGGTTAGGTTAGGTTAGGTTAAGTTAAGTTAAGGAAAATAATTGTTATTTAGCATTATTAATTGATGTCAGAAGTTATAATGTTAATTACCAAGGAGAATAACTGCTACAAAAATAATTAATATTAGAAGAACTACCTCAGGAACATTGCTACGAGAACAGCCAGTAAGGACGCCCAACAGAGCGTCCATACAGGACGCAGTTCTTCACAATACTCAGTGTCAGACTTCCTACTGGGAATTGTTCCAGCCTCCGCCTTAATTAGTGGTTCATACATCACCAAACACAAAAAAGTTTACTAGGAACTCATTGGTATTCTAGATTCGCTCTCTCCCTCATAACCTCCAGCATCCTCACCCACTCTCTCCCACACCCACTCCCTCATAGCCTCCAGCATCCTCACCCACTCTCTCCCACACCTACTCCCTCATAACCTCCAGCATCCTCACCCACTCTCTCCCACACCCACTCCCTCATAACCTCCAGCATCCTCACCCACTCTCTCCCACACCCACTCCCTCATAGCCTCCAGCATCCTCACCCACTCTCTCCCACACCCACTCCCTCATAACCTCCAGCATCCTCACCCACTCTCTCCCACACCCACTCCCTCATAGCCTCCAGCATCCTCACCCACTCTCTCCCACACCTACTCCCTCATAACCTCCAGCATCCTCACCCACTCTCTCCCACACCCACTCCCTCATAACCTCCAGCATCCTCACCCACTCTCTCCCACACCCACTCCCTCATAATCTCCAGCTTCCTCACCCACTCTCTCCCACACCCACTCCCTCATAGCCTCCAGCATCCTCACCCACTCTCTCCCACATCCACTCCCTCATAACCTCCAGCATTCTCACCCACTCTCTCCCACACCCACTCCCTCATAACCTCCAGCATTCTCACCCACTCTCTCCCACACCCACTCCCTCATAACCTCCAGCATCCTCACCCACTCTCTCCCACACCCACTCCCTCATAGCCTCCAGCATCCTCACCCACTCTCTCTCCCACACCCACTCCCTCATAGCCTCCAGCATCCTCATCCACTCTCTCCCACACCCACTCCCTCATAACCTCCAGCATCCTCACCCACTCTCTCCCACACCCACTCCCTCATAACCTCCAGCATCCTCACCCACTCTCTCCTACACCCACTCCCTCATAACCTCCAGCATTCTCACCCACTCTCTCCTACACCCACTCCCTCATAACCTCCAGCATCCTCACCCACTCTCTCCCACACCCACTCCCTCATAACCTCCAGCATCCTCACCCACTCTCTCCTACACCCACTCCCTCATAACCTCCAGCATCCTCACCCACTCTCTCCTACACCCACTCCCTCATAACCTCCAGCATCCTCACCCACTCTCTCCCACACCCACTCCCTCATAACCTCCAGCATTCTCACCCACTCTCTCCCACACCCACTCCCTCATAACCTCCAGCATTCTCACCCACTCTCTCCCACACCCACTCCCTCATAGCCTCCAGCTTCCTCACCCACTCTCTCCCACACCCACTTCCTCATAGCCTCCAGCATCCTCACCCACTCTGTCCCACACCCACTCCCTCATAACCTCCAGCAGTCTCACCCACTCTCTCCCACACCCACTCCCTCATAACCTCCAGCATCCTCACCCACTCTCTCCCACACCCACTCCCTCATAGCCTCCAGCTTCCTCACCCACTCTCTCCCACACCAACTCCCTCATAGCCTCCAGCATCCTCACCCACTCTCTCCCACACCCACTCCCTCATAACCTCCAGCATCCTCACCCACTCTCTCCCACACCAACTCCCTCATAGCCTCCAGCATCCTCACCCACTCCCTCATAACCTCCAGCATCCTCACCCACTCCCACACCCACTCCCTCATAGCCTCCAGCATCCTCACCCACTCTCTCCCACACCCACTCCCTCATAACCTCCAGCATCCTCACCCACTCTCTCCCACACCCACTCCCTCATAACCTCCAGCTTCCTCACCCACTCTCTCCCACACCCACTCCCTCATAGCCTCCAGCATCCTCACCCACTCTCTCCCACACCCACTCCCTCATAGCCTCCAGCTTCCTCACCCACTCTCTCCCACACCCACTCCCTCATAGCCTCCAGCATCCTCACCCACTCTCTCCCACACCCACTCCCTCATAACCTCCAGCATCCTCACCCACTCTCCTACACCCACTCCCTCATAACCTCCAGCATCCTCACCCACTCCCTCATAACCTCCAGCATCCTCACCCACTTTCCCACGCCCACTCCCTCATAGCTTCCAGCATCCTCACTCACTCCCACACCCACTCTCTCCCTCATAACCTCCAGCATCCTCACCCACTTTCCCTCGCCCACTCCCTCATAGCTTCCAGCATCCTCACTCACTCCCACACCCACTCTCTCCCTCATAACCTCCAGCATCCTCACCCACTCTCCCCCACACCCACTCCCTCATAACTTCCAGCATCCTCACCCACTCTCTCCCGCATCCACTCCCTCATAACCTCCAGCATCCTCACTCACTCCCTCCCACACCCACTCTCCCCCCATAACCTCCAGCATACTCACCCACTCTCTCCCACACCCATTGTCTCCCTCATAACCTCCATCATCTCCACCCACGGCCTTTCTAACTCCAGCACCCAACCTCTACCCTTCAGGACCCACACTCACTGCCTCCCACACCCACTACCTCCCACACCCACTACATTCAACGCTCTTACCTACTCCACTCACACTATCACACACTTCCACTTAGGTAACTGGATCACATTTACTAGGATGGTGGGACGGAACTGACAGTTCCTGGATCATTCCTACTCAGTAATTATCCTGGACCGAAGCGGCGTTTAAATATGCCTTTGTAAAATACTGAGGGACTAATTACCTCCTGTTTCACTGTCTCCTGTGTATAGTTCTGTATTATTGTTCTGTATAGTTATTGACAAGGCAAACTAGCTTGATAGCCCATCACTAGCATCAAGGAACTTCCCTGGAGGGATATACGAAGTGACTGAGAAGCGTCCTGTATTCCGGATAGGTTGGCTGCCCGTCTTGCTGTGTAGAAGCTCGCGTCTCGCTGCCCTCGGAGTGGAGCCAGGTGCGGTACCTTGACAATATTGGCCTTGTACGTAACAGTAAAGTCATCGACATCCCTCCGGTGTTGAAAGCTCTGCTGAACTGACAGATCTGTCCAGGATAGACTGATCTATCATTTCAGCTTATCTTAAACGTATCGTCATTTTAGGAGTGTTTCGCCTGCAGAGCTACCGTGTATCCGAAATGTGTTGCCCATGTTTCTTATTCGTCATCAGAGGAGTAAAGATGAGACACAAGTGTAATCAAGATTATATTCTCATAATATTTCACTGTCTTGGCCTTTATCGAATCATGTTTCACTCTGTGTACCTTTAAGAAGGGCTTGACCCTGCCCTAGGGTGACCCTGGTCCAGGGTGACCCTGGTCCAGGGTGACCCTGCTCCAGGGTGACCCTGGTCCAGGGTGACCCTGCTCCAGGGTGATCCTGCTCCAGGGTGACCCTGGTCCAGGGTGACCCTGCTCCAGGGTGACCCTTCTCCAGGGTGACCTATTTTCCCGAGGTGTGCAGCCTTCTTTCGCAACACGAGGCCAAAAACATGACTGGTGAAGGAGGATCGACTCGCAAAAATTTCTTGGTGAAGACGGACCTTCCAGGAATTGCTCTCTTCGGAATTAAATACAGTACAGAACAAGACTAATCCAATAAGCCTGGTTTCTTAATTTAAATTTTCGAATCCTTGGCTAGCGCAGTGTTGTTATTGATCAATACGACTCGTTCGTGGCTACAATAACATATGTACATATATGCTGCTCGTAGGCTAGTACACCAAACAAGGATGAGAATGAAATTAGCTTGAAGCTCCCACACTACCGTATATCCTCAGACCAAGAGTAACACACCTAGCATGACTGGGTGCTTGGTTCTTGTAGGACTGGGTAGTCCTGTGGGTTAAGGGGACATGTGGTTCTCGCTCACAGTGGCGGGCCAGTACAACTTGGATTCGAATCCTTGGCTAGTGCAGTGTTGTTATTGATCAATACCACTCGTTCGTGGTTACAAAATCCACTGCATGTGGCAGGATTCGATAATATAACTTTCAAAACGAGCTTGGCACCCGGGGGTATGGGAAAATCGCTTAGCTTCGGCTAAGCGCCCATACTTATCGCGGGTCTAGCTCAGTGGTAAAGTACTGTGGACTCTGATACAGAGTTAGCAGGTTCGAATCCTGCTGTGGACGTAGAGACAATGTTTATAAATAATTTCGCCTGTTTGCGAATTGTTAAGCATTTCAAATCTCTCTCTCTCTCTCATATATATATATATATATATATATATATATATATATATATATATATATATATATATATATATATATATATATATATATAAAGGTAGTAGGTTGGTAGACAACAACCACGCAGGGAGGTACTACCGTCCTGTGGTAGTAGGTTGGTAGACAACAACCACCCAGGGAGGTACTACCGTCCTGTGGTAGTAGGTTGGTAGACAACAACCACCCAGGGAGGTACTACCGTCCTGTGGTAGTAGGTTGGTAGACAGCAACCACCCAGGGAGGTACTACCGTCCTGTGGTAGTAGGTTGGTAGACAACAACCACCCAGGGAGGTACTACCGTCCTGTGGTAGTAGGCTGGTAGATAACAACCACCCAGGGAGGTACTACCGTCCTGTGGTAGTAGGTTGGTAGATAACAACCACCCAGGGAGGTACTACCGTCCTGTGGTAGTAGGTTGGTAGACAACCACCCAGGGAGGTACTACCGTCCTGTGGTAGTAGGTTGGTAGACAACAACCACCCAGGGAGGTACTACCGTCCTGTGGTAGTAGGTTGGTAGACATCAACCACCCAGGGAGGTACTACCGTCCTGTGGTAGTAGGTTGGTAGATAACAACCACCCAGGGAGGTACTACCGTCCTGTGGTAGTAGGTTGGTAGATAACAACCACCCAGGGAGGTACTACCGTCCTGTGGTAGTAGGTTGGTAGACATCAACCACCCAGGGAGGTACTACCGTCCTGTGGTAGTAGGTTGGTAGACAACAACCACCCAGGGAGGTACTACCGTCCTGTGGTAGTAGGTTAGTAGACACCAACCACCCAGGGAGGTACTACCGTCCTGTGGTAGTAGGTTGGTAGATAACCACCCAGGGAGGTACTACCGTCCTGTGGTAGTAGGTTGGTAGATAACCACCCAGGGAGGTACTACCGTCCTGTGGTAGTAGGTTGGTAGACAACAACCACCCAGGGAGGTACTACCGTCCTGTGGTAGTAGGTTGGTAGACAACAACCACCTAGGGAGGTACTACCGTCCTGTGGTAGTAGGTTGGTAGACAACAACCACCCAGGGAGGTACTACCGTCCTGTGGTAGTAGGTTGGTAGACAGCAACCACCCAGGGAGGTACTACCGTCCTGTGGTAGTAGGTTAGTAGACAACAACCACCCAGGGAGGTACTACCGTCCTGTGGTAGTAGGTTGGTAGACACCAACCACCCAGGGAGGTACTACCGTCCTGTGGTAGTAGGTTGGTAGATAACCACCCAGGGAGGTACTACCGTCCTGTGGTAGTAGGTTGGTAGACAACAACCACCCAGGGAGGTACTACCGTCCTGTGGTAGTAGGTTGGTAGACAACAACCACCTAGGGAGGTACTACCGTCCTGTGGTAGTAGGTTGGTAGACAACAACCACCCAGGGAGGTACTACCGTCCTGTGGTAGTAGGTTGGTAGACAGCAACCACCCAGGGAGGTACTACCGTCCTGTGGTAGTAGGTTAGTAGACAACAACCACCCAGGGAGGTACTACCGTCCTGTGGTAGTAGGTTGGTAGACATCAACCACCCAGGGAGGTACTACCGTCCTGTGGTAGTAGGTTGGTAGATAACAACCACCCAGGGAGGTACTACCGTCCTGTGGTAGTAGGTTGGTAGACAACAACCACGCAGGGAGGTACTACCGTCCTGTGGTAGTAGGTTGGTAGACAACAACCACCCAGGGAGGTACTAACGTCCTGTGGTAGTAGGTTGGTAGACAGCAACCACCCAGGGAGGTACTACCGTCCTGTGGTAGTAGGTTGGTAGACAACAACCACCCAGGGAGGTACTACCGTCCTGCCAAGTGAGTGTAAAACGGAAACCTGTAATTGTTTTACATGATGGTAGGATTTCTGGTGTCTTTTTTCTGTCTCATAAACATGCAAGGTTTCAGGTACGTCTTGCTACTTCTACTTACACTTAGGTCACACTACACATACATGTACAAGCATATATATACACACCTCTCTGGGTTTTCTTCTATTTTCTTTCTAGTTCTTGTTCTTGTTTATTTCCTCTTATCTCCATGGGGAAGTGGAAGAGAATTCTTCCTCCGTAAGTCATGCGTGTTGTAAGAGGCGACTAAAATGCCGGGAGCAAGGGGTTAGTAACCCCTTCTCCTGTATATATTACTAAATGTAAAAGGAGAAACTTTCGTTTTTCCTTTTGGGTCACCCTGCCTCGGTGGGATACTGCCGGTGTATTGATATATATATATATATATATATATATATATATATATATATATATATATATATATATATATATATATATATATATATATATATATGTCGTGCCGAATAAGCAGAACTTGCGATCTTGGCTTAAATAGCAACGCTCATCTTGCCATATAGGACAAGTGAAAATTTGTGTATGTAATAATTTCGCCAAATTCATTCTGAACCTAACGAAAAAAAAATATTTCACTGTGTTTGTTTAGTATTGAATTATTGTAAACAAATCTAAAATATATTTAGTTGGGTTAGGCTAAAATAAATTGTTCTTGTTATAATAAGGTCAGGTAAGTTTTCTAAGATTCTTTTGGAGCAAAATTAAAAGTTTGTACATTAACGTTAATGAAAAAAATATATCTTTAAACGTATAAGAGAAAATTTTAGAAACGGCTTAATTTTAAATGAATTCTTGCTAATTGACCAGTTTTACATATTCGGCACGACACACACACACACACACACGCCAGGAGCTCGGACTCGACCCCCGCAACTTCAACCTCAACTAGGTGAGTACATATATATATATATATATATATATATATATATATATATATATATATATATATATATATATATATATATATATATATATATATATGGGGAAAGAATTGTTGCCAACCACCGCCCATATAACTCAACATTTTTCTTGCGTGCAGCCTTGGTTATAATTAAAAGCTTCTATATCCTTATTAAGACGTCCAGGTACAATTAACCCAGACATAGTTCACTGGTACATACATCAGTGTGACTGGTGAGTACGTCTCTCCTGGTATCTGGCCGGGATCACTGCACACACCGCTGATACATTTAGTGAGTAATCGCCACACTGCGTGTTTTATGCGTCCTCTGTGGGCAGTATTGCTGTGGGGTAGGTGTTTAGTAGAGGCTTTACGGCATGTTCGACCCTGTGAGGTTGTGTTGTAGGGTCGGTTTTGGTGGGATTTGTCACGGCTTTGGTGCCTCTCCTGGGTATGGGAGAAGGCACGGGAGATTAATGTAGTAATTCATCGCTAAAGGTGTATCATTTGTTTCTCATTACTCCTACGTTACAGGCTCATTATGATGGATGTTCCTCACTTGTGTAGGAGATACCACCACCACCACAACAAAAATTACAGCACGTATTTAAAACTGTAACGACCCCCCGAGTCTCCTACACAAGCGTGTTCCATGTCCCCCTGGCTTGGAGAACTCTTTAAGGCACCTCAAACTCTCTCTTCAATTAACTTATAATATGTACTATAGATGCAAGATACCAGTAACCTGCAACCTCTCCTTGCAACAACGGTACACAGCGCCAGATATGCTTACGAGGACAGAATCCACCGCTGTAAGCACCGCTCTGGAAGTCTTTCTTCACTACCTCTCATGGATAGTTTTAATCTATACTTCTAAACCTCTCCTGGGAAGTCTTATTCAGACTTTCTAAATGTTGGCTGGAAAGTCTTTCTTCGGTGTTTATGAACAGTGACCAGAAAGTCTTATTCAGACGCTCTAAACAATGGCTGGTAAGTCTTTACCGCTATAAACAGCGACTGGAAAGTCTTATTCCTAGCTATAAATAACTGGAAAGTCTTACTCCTCGGCTATAAACAACTGGAATTTCTTACTCCTCAGTTATAAACAACAACTGGAAAGTCTTACTCGTCTATAAACAACTGGAAAGTCTTACTCGTCTATAAACAACTGGAAAGTCTTACCCGGCTATAAACAACTGGAAAGTCTTACTCGTCTATAAACAACTGGAAAGTCTTACCCGGCTATAAACAACTGGAAACTCTTACCCGGCTATAAACAACTGGAAAGTCTTACCCGGCTATAAACAACTGGAAACTCTTACCCGGCTATAAACAACTGGAAACTCTTACCCGGCTATAAACAACTGGAAAGTCTTACTCCTCGGCTATAAGCAACGACTGGATAATCTCACTTTCACACTCGTGGCTGGAGAGGTTAAATCAGTATTACAGTGTCAACCACAGCTCTAAATACTTCCCACCTAAGAAATATTGTTATTGCTATTTTAGGCAAGATTTATAATGACCCAAACCTGTTTCTCTATACCTTTCTTATTTTCATTCTAACCCTCTCTATTCCCACTTCCCTGCTCACTTTCTCATTTTCTTATTAGGTTTCTCTATCTCTGTCCCCTTTATCGTATTGCTGTATCCCATTATCCTTTGTCTCTATCTCTCTCTTTGTTCCCTTTATCTTGTTGCTTTATGCCTTCTTCCTTCTCTTTCTACTTCCTTCTGTGTCTTTTATCTCTATTTCTTGCCTCTTGCCTATTTTATCCTCTCCCTTTTTGTTCTAAGTAAAGGAATTAACAGAATTGATTAGATTTTAATCCTGTGTTAAAAATCCTTAATTAACATCTTTCTCCATTGTTTATGCATCATTTTGCTTTATTTAGAATTATTTTAGGGTAAAATGTCGTACAATAAAGCTTCGTTGTGGACGAAACGTCGTGCTAGTGGCGGTGTCTTAATTAGGGCTCCGGAGGAGCAGCATCATCAGTTAAGGGCGGGAGAAACTCTTACTGATAAGGAGATCATTGAGCATCCAGGAGATCGTTGAGTATCCAGGGGATGTGTGAGCATCCAGGGGATGTGTGAGTATCCAGGGGGTGTGTGAGCATCCAGGGGATGTGTGAGCATCCAGGAGATCGTTGAGTATCCAGGGATGTGTGAGCATCCAGGAGATCGTTGAGTATTCAGGGATGTGTGAGCATCCAGGGGATGTGTGAGTATCCAGGGGGTGTGTGAGCATCCAGGGGATGTGTGAGCATACAGGGGGTGTGTGAGTATCCAGGGGGTGTGTGAGCATACAGGGGGTGTGTGAGTATCCAGGGGATGTGTGAGTATCCAGGGGGTGTGTGAGTATCCAGGGGATGTGTGAGTATCCAGGGGATGTGTGAGTATCCAGGGGGTGTGTGAATATCCAGGGGCTGTGTGAGCATCCAGGGGATGTGTGAGCATCCATGGGGTGTGTGAGCATCCAGGGGATGTGTGAGTATCCAGGGGGTGTGTGAGCATCTAGGGGATGTGTGAGTATCCAAGGGCTGTGTGAGCATCCAGGGGATGTGTGAGCATCCAAGGGGTGTGTGAGCATCCAGGGGATGTGTGAGTATCCAGGGGGTGTGTGAGCATCCAGGGGATGTGTGAGCATCCAGGGGATGTGTGAGCATCCAGGGGGTGTGTGAGCATCCAGGGGATGTGTGAGCATCCAGGGGATGTGTGAGCATCCAGGGTGTGTGTGTGAGTATCCAGGGGGTGTGTGAGTATCCAGAGGTGTGTGAGTATCCAGGGGGTGTGTGAGTATCCAGGGGATGTGTGAGCATCCAAGGGGTTTGTGAGCATCCAGGGGGTGTGTGAGTATCCAAGGGCTGTGTGAGCATCCAGGGGATGTGTGAGCATCCAAGGGGTGTGTGAGCATCCAGGGGGTGTGTGAGCATCCAGGGGATGTGTGAACATCCAAGGGATGTATGAGTATCCAGGGGGTGTGTGAGCATCCAGGGGGTGTGTGAGCATCCAGGGGGTGTGTGAGCATCCAGGGGATGTATGAGGATCCAGCTGGCTGAAATGTTTCCTCATGTATCCAGACTGTCATGTTTACTGTATCCAAGCTCCCATGACACATGGAACACAGTAAGTTATCATTATAGCTAGACAATATAATAATAATAATAATAATAATAATAATAATAATCTAGTTAGCTTTATTTACCAACCTTTATTTACCTTAGGGAATCGTAGCTCCGTTAAGTAAAAGGACACAAGTGCAACTAATGTGACATTTTATTGTGGCAACGTTTCGCTCTCCAGGAGCTTTATCAAGCCGTTTGCCCCTGCAGAGCGAAACGTTGCCACAATAACATATCAGATTAGTTGCAGTTGTAATTCTACCAACATTTACACAATCGTAACACCGTCTCCTTACATTGTAAACACAATGCACCTTTTAAATTCACTGTAAATAAGCAAAAGATTGACCTTAAAAATTTTACAAATTTTACCCGCCTAATAACCGGGTCGCAAAATAACCAGCTTCTTAACACGTGAATTATATATGTGTCAGTTTCTACACGTCACATACGACGAATTAAAATGTCGTGGCTGCACTGCAAGAGAAAAAAAACCACAGGGGGATTGAAATGTTGCAAATCTCCTCGGTGGGCATCTTTGCAAGTTGCTTGAGAGTAATAAGAGTGGTTTAATGTGATATATAATGCCTCTTACTATATTATAAACCAAGCTGGTGTTTTGAATTTTAATATGTCTGGTTTTTTTGTTTTGGTTTGAGGTACGAAGGGAAAATTATACTTCGTGGTGTAAGTAGCGGAGAGAGAGAGAAAGTGAGAAAGAGAGAGAGAGAGAGAGAGTGAGAAAGAGAGAGTACACGGTAGTACATTAGGTGAATAAGAAAGAAGGGAGAGGACCTGGAAGTCCACACTAAGCTTGTTTGGTGAGGAAAACTATCTACAGAGAGAGAGAGAGAGAGAGAGAGAGAGAGAGAGAGAGAGAGAGACTCAAAGTTTAATGTGATGGAGAGATAGGGGGAACTACTTGCTAAACTTGAACACAAATATCTGGTTAGACATTTTCGGGAGCACTTCTTATGCTGTTTACAACCTACTCTCCAGAAGTCAGTTCTGTGGGTATCGTTGTAAAACTGTCACACCCACGGAAGCCAGTTCTGTGGGTATCGTTGGAAAACTGCGTGTATCAGACCCACGGAAACCAGTTCTGTGGGTATCGTTGTAAAACTGTGTATCACACCCACAGAAGCCAGTTCTGTGGGTATCATTGTAAAACTGTCTGTATCACACCCACGGAAGCCAGTTCTGTGGGTATCGTTGTAAAACTGTCTGTATCACACCCACGGAAGACAGTTCTGTGGGTATCATTGTAAAACTGTCTGTATCACACCCACAGAAGCCAATTCTGTGGGTAATGTAAAACTGTCTGTATCACACCTACGGAAGCCAGTTTTGTGGATATAGTTGTAACATTGCATGTATCACGGTAATGCTGGAGCAGTGGTATGAATGATATTCTTCTGGAAACATGATGTTGACACTGGAGCATAGGTAAGAATGATGTTCTCCTGGCAGCATAATATTGACGCTGGAGCAGTGGTAAGAATGTTCTCCTGACAGCATGATGTTGACGCTGGAGCAGTGGTAAGAATGAATGGGAGAGTGTTGGTATCCGGAGATAAGGTGGATATCCTATGGGTGAAGTTTAACACCAAAATGACTCCGAGGAATCACATGGTAAATCTTGCAAGCAACACTCTTTCAGAAGTAAGGCTTGTAGGTATCGATCTGACTCTCTCGTGTCCTCTCAAAACCTGCATAAATGGCGTGAAATCAGTGGTGACCAGTTTCAAGTGGTGGCGTTCCACGAGGATCCCTTTTGGACCTCTCGTTGTTTGTAATATGCATTAGAAACAGGTTCTGTGGGGCATAGTTGGTACAGTATGTGCACCACTTACAGAGCTATGCTCAGTGGAAGCATAGCACTGCATGAATCAAATCCACACAAGCAGGCTCTAGGAATATCATTGAAACCACATATCCCACCCACAGAAACGAGAATCTGTGGTGAATTGCTCATTACTCTATAATTTGTTCATGATTGTAGCCATGTATAAACGTAAGTAACCATTCTACAGAATTCATTACCTTTGTAACTTGTACCTAGTTCAGCTATCAAAACTTTGGGGGCCCAGTCCCTGGACCCATTACGTACCTCTGTAATCTGTAAATACCTTTGTAACTTGTCATGATTGTGACCAGACTTACCTGGAGTTCATTACCTTTGTAAATTGTGAGTTCATTACCTTTGTAAATTGTGAGTTCATTACCTCTGTAACTTGCTCAGCTATCAAAACTTTGTAGTCCAGTCCCTGGACCAATTATGTACCTCTGTAATCTTTTGACTACCGCCCACAGGATGGGTATGGGGTGCATAATAAACATATTAAACTAACTATCGTAACACCATGAATCTCACAGAGGCAGCCTCTCCTCAGAAAACTTTCCGACAGCTTGCGTCCCACCCACAGAAGCACACTCTGTGAGTAACGTAAAACTACGTCCCACCCACAGCCTGAAGGCTTCATCCTAACAAGTGGAAACGACCAGTTCTGGCCACTTTTGTTGTCGTTGTCTCAGACCATTACTCTGACACGTATATATTTTCCCCTATGCATTTAGTACCCGAGTTAGTTGTAAAACAAATTGAGCTCTTATTTTTTTGAGACAGTGCGCATATCGTGGGTCGTTAATATTCTTTCCTGTACCCAAGGCTATATAATATCTTCGTATACTAATGAGTTACGATCTCCTGTTATTTAATTGAAGATTAAAACCCAGCTCTAAGTCATCTAATGCTAACTGGCAGGTATCGGAGACTGGAGCTTTATCAAATCTTGATAAAGCTCTACACAGAGGGAAGCAGTAAAGCTAGATGTAAGTAGGTACCTGGGTGTTAGTCAACTGGTGTGGGTAGCATCCTGGGGGTGGTAGTATACTTTAAATAGTGCTGGGCTTTGAGATAAGGTGAAGTAAGATAACAGCTCTAAGCCTATAAAATTGATTTAAAAAGCTCTACACAGAGCTAAACATTTTTTGTCAAAGCTCGACAGAAAACACCCATGACTTCACAAAGCTCTACACGGGAGTTTTACGATAGAGATTTCCTCAGCAATAAGAGTTTACCTGTCAGGTCAGAGAGTTCACGGTCTGTTATTGCGTTATCTGACAAGTCACGTGACAAGAACGAATTTGGACGTGTTGTCTCAGAGGTTAAATTCTGAGTTTCTGAAATCCTTTTGACTGAGTTTGTAATTTGAACGATAATATTGTGTGTGTGTGTGTGTGTGTGTGTGTGTGTGTGTGTGTGTGTGTGTGTGTGTGTGTGTACTCACCTAGTTGAGGTTGCAGGGGTCGAATCCAAGCTCCTGGCCCCGCCTCTTCACTGGTCGCCACTAGGTCACTCTCCCTGAACTGTGAGCTTTATCATACCTCTGTTTAAAGCTATGTATGGATCCTGCCTCCACTACATCGCTTCCCAAACTATTCCACTTCCTGACTACTATGTGGCTGAATGTGTGTGTGTGTGTGTGTGTGTGTGTGTGTGTGTGTGTGTGTGTGTGTGTGTGTGTGTGTGTATGTACGTATGTGTGTGTGTGTGTGTGTGTGTGTGTATATATATATGTGTGTGTGTGTGTGTGTGTGTGTGTGTGTGTGTGTGTGTATATGTGTGTGTGTGTGCTCACCTATATGTGGTTACAAGGGTTGGTTTACAGCTGCTGGGCCCTCCTCTTTGATGGTCGCTACTAGGTCCACTCTCTCCCTGTTCCAAGAGCTTTATCGTGTGTATGTGTTGAGCCTTAGCTCTTGGCCCCCTCCTCTCGGCTGGCTGCTACTGAGTTCACATTCTCCTAGCTGCGTGAGCGCTATCGTACCTAGTCTTAAAACTATGTATGGATTCTGCTGACCCTAAGACATTCAGGAATGACGATGCTTTTCCTCATCTCCCTAAATAATGTTGTTTTCAATTAGGAAAAGAAACCCCAATTATTTTTAAGAATGAGACACTTATGCAACATATTCCAGCCAGTGGCTTCTTCAGTCCAATACAGAGAAAAACGGCGAAGGATTAGGAGAATGAGGTAATCAATCCCTCAGCCTGGAATCTGTGTTCAGTCCATCACTCTTTAGAAACAAACATCATTACAACCAAACTGTTTCTTGAAGGTAGGTTTACCAGTATCAAGACTTCCCACCAGAAGCATGACAGCCACGACAAGCCACAGTATACGTCTTAAAAGGCTGGCCAGCTAGCATATATTAGAAAGTCTTAAAGGTGGGTGAATGCTACCTTTAGCCTTACCTCCAGGATCTTAAGACTGCATTATCCAACTTCTTATCATTGAATAAGATATTGCAAAGTCGTCAGTATGTTGATAGCAAAGATAAGGTGGTCAGTGTTACCCAGGGAGATGGTTAAGTGGATATAATATTCATATGAATATGTTAAGTAGGTGAGTAGTGAGACAGAGAGAGAGAGAGAGAGAGAGAGAGAGAGAGAGAGAGAGAGAGAGAGAGAGAGAGAGAGAGAGAGATAAAGGGAGGGAGGGAGGGTAGGAGAAGAATGGGTAACAATGATAATGGGTTGGGCGAATATTTGTTTGTGTGTTTGGGTGTAAGAAGGACCCGCCAAGTATGGGCCAGTAGGCCTGCTGAGTGTTCCTCCTTTTATGAGAGAGAGAGAGAGATAGTGGATAGAGAGATCAATGAAAGAGGAGGGAGAAAATGGAGAAAGGTAAATGAAGGAGAATAGGAAAGGTAGAGTTTTGGAAGGTGAGAGGGACCATCGTGTCCTGATTATTTCGCCTGAGGCCGTGTTTATCTGCTTACTATTCCACTGTTCAATGAACCTGTTCGTGCTAGTGTGTGTGCACACGTTTGTGGTGCGTACTCGTGTATACACGCGTCTGTGTGCGTGCTGGTTTGTATGTGTGTGCCGTTTTGTATGTGCGTCACTGTCCGTGCTTGAATGTATGTATTCTCTCTCTCTCTCTCTCTCTCTCTCTCTCTCTCTCTCTCTCTCTCTCTCTCTCTCTCTCTCTCTCTTAGGTGTATATCTTCAAGCATATTGAAAAACTAACTCTAATCTCTACTTTAGATATAAATGTATTTTTGACTGTTGATGAGCTGGCTATATGAAGCCTCAGTGACCATCGTGTAGTCGATAGTATTTAAACCCAATTAGCCATCCAGCTAAGCAGCCTCATTAATTGTTCTAAAGAGCCTTAGGCCTAAATGCATCTTGTACGCCGCCGGACGCACATACACAAATTATTGATGTAGAGATTGTAGTTAAACTACTGGGGCCTCTGTCTCGTGTTTGCCTCCGGGAGTTAGAGGAGGTCGATGCCTGAGTTAAATTTACGATAAATGCAGATCATGTCGAATATAACTTTCGTTTTATCAAACAAAAGCCACTGTGACCTTTTTTTTGGGGTGGGATTATCCTAGGTAATTTACACATGCTACTATGTATGATAATTGAGCTTATGTGTACCTGTCTCTTAATAAACTTACTAAGCTAGCAAACGAACTTGAAGCAGAACAGTACATATAGGTATTAGCACATCCCATAACTCGATTGCAAGTGTACTCAGCTCACACACTGAGGTTCGTGGTTCGATCCCCGGTACGGGTGGGAACATTAGGATGTGTTTCCTTAAAACACCTGTTGTCCATGTTCACCTAGCAGTAAAATAGGTACCTGGGTGTTAGTCGACTGGTGTGGGTCGCATCCCAGGAACAAAATTGACCTAATTTGCGGGAAATGCTCTGCGTAACAAGGGGCTTTCTATATAGTAATATGTCATTGATGTCAGCTATGGTCTGTATACCTTGTACATGTACTTGAAGAAATAAAAATTATTATTATTATTATTATTATTATTATTATTGCTAGTCAAACTGATGTGCCAAAGAAAACATGTCTATGGAGTAAGTAAGTTCTTTTACCGACCCTCCCAAACTCGTCCACCAGCTTCTGCAACTCTCTTCAGAATCTCACAAAAGTACTGAGTCATCAGCAAAAAGCAACTGTGACACTCTCCCACTTTATGCTAGGGTCTTTAGAGACCTAGATATTGTCACTGTTAGGTTAAGAGTAGGCTGTATCTCAGACAACACAGGATGGCAATGGGAGAAACGTAGTTGATGTTTTACTACTGAGAATTATCACATATTTTCTCATTTCTCAACACAGAAATCTACAGCTCATCAGCCAATCATCGCCTCTCTCACAACGTTAATTGTTTGGCTAATTTTTTAGTCATAAACACAGGGTGTTTCAAAAAATATGGACCTAATATCAGAGCAGTGTGTCCATCATTTCGACACACCCTGTACATTTACTACATCGGAGATATAACATTATTGGCTACCTAAATCGTTTCATTATAATTCATTATATCTCACTATGACTCGCGCTACACCTTTCTACACTGAACGAAACATTGTCTCAATTAAAAAGCTTGCCCTGCACCTCTCGCTCTTCCACGAGAGCATTTCGACCTTCATCGCACGGGACAAGTACCTTAATTACCAGGCTCCTTACGACTAGTTTTTGCTTGCCCTGGATTCCCTTGTGCGTGCATGTTCAACATTCCACTTTTCAAATCGTGCCCTAGTGCCAATGAAGGGTTCTTGATCCGAGGAATTAGAGATACCCTTTCCCTTCATAACTTAAATCTGAGCACTTAACCATCCCAATGATTTTAATAATGATTCTATCGGTAATAACAACAGTAATAATATAATTATTATTAAAATATAAAATAATAACGAAATTATTATTATTATTATTATTATTATTATTATTATTATTATTATTTCAGTTATGTGAATCAGATGATGTAAATGTGTACTCAGTATTCAGTACTCTCCATTGATGTTGTTTAGGTGTATTCAGTATTCAGTACTCTACATTGATGTTGTTTAGGTGTATTCAGTATTCAGTACTCTACATTGATGTTGTTTAGGTGTACTCAGTATTCAGTACTCTACAATGATGTTGTTTAGGTGTACTCAGTATTCAGTACTCTACAATGATGTTGTTTAGGTGTACTCAGTATTCAGTACTCTACAATGATGTTGTTTAGGTGTACTCAGTATTCAGTACTCTACAATGATGTTGTTTAGGTGTACTCAGTATTCAGTAGGTGTACTCTACAATTGATGTTGGTTACTCAGTATTCTGTGTACTCAGTATTCTGTACTCTACATTGATGTTTAGGTGTACTCAGTATTCAGTACTCTACATTGATGTTTAGGTGTACTCAGTATTCAGTACTCTACATTGATGTTTAGGTGTACTCAGTATTCAGTACTCTACATTGATGTTGTTTAGGTGTACTCAGTATTCAGTACTCTACAATGATGTTGTTTAGGTGTACTCAGTATTCTGTACTCTACATTGATGTTTAGGTGTACTCAGTATTCTGTACTCTACATTGATGTTTAGGTGTACTCAGTATTTAGTATTCTACATTGATGTTTAGGTGTACTCAGTATTCAGTACTCTACATTGATGTTGTTTAGGTGTACTCAGTATTCAGTACTCTACATTGATGTTTAGGTGTACTCAGTATTCAGTACTCCACACCGAAAACCACTCCTCCAGAGTCGTACACAAAACTCCATCAGCAGGAGGGCAGGTAACTCCATTATTTACTCCATTGGAGGAAGATTTTGACATAATTCAGAAATTAATGTTCACTAATCTTAAAATTAATTATCACAAATTATCTAAAATAATTATATGTAAATTGTTGTAGTACTTATAGCTGCAGTGGGGCTTAGTATTTTGCTTTTGTGTTGTATTTTGAATAGTGGTTGGTGGATGGTGGTAGGTGGGGTGGTAGATGATGTAGGTAGGAGGGTTAGTAGAGTGGCAGGTGGGGTGGTAGATGATGTTGTAGGTAGGAGGGTTAGTAGAGTGGCAGGTGGGGTGGTAGATGATGTAGGTAGGAGGGTTAGTAGAGTGGCAGGTGGGGTGGTAGATGATGTTGTAGGTAGGAGGGTTAGTAGAGTGGCAGGTGGGGTGGTAGATGATGTTGTAGGTAGGAGGGTTAGTAGAGTGGCAGGTGGGGTGGTAGATGATGTTGTAGGTAGGAGGGTTAGTAGAGTGGCAGGTGCGGTGGTAGATGATGTTGTAGGTAGGAGGGTTAGTAGAGTGGCAGGTGCGGTGGTAGATGATGTTGTAGGTAGGAGGGTTAGTAGAGTGGCAGGTGGGGTGGTAGATGATGTTGTAGGTAGGAGGGTCAGTAGAGTGGCAGGTGGGGTGGTAGATGATGTTGTAGGTAGGAGGGTTAGTAGAGTGGCAGGTGGGGTGGTAGATGATGTTGTAGGTAGGAGGGTTAGTAGAGTGGCAGGTGGGGTGGTAGATGATGTAGGTAGGAGGGTTAGTAGAGTGGCAGGTGGGGTGGTAGATGATGTTGTAGGTAGGAGGGTTAGTAGAGTGGCAGGTGGGGTGGTAGATGATGTTGTAGGTAGGAGGGTTAGTAGAGTGGCAGGTGGGGTGGTAGATGATGTTGTAGGTAGGAGGGTCAGTAGAGTGGCAGGTGGGGTGGTAGATGATATTGTAGGTAGGAGGGTTAGTAGAGTGGCAGGTGGGGTGGTAGATGATGTAGGTAGGAGGGTTAGTAGAGTGGCAGGTGGGGTGGTAGATGATGTAGGTAGGAGGGTTAGTAGAGTGGCAGGTGGGGTGGTAGATGATGTTGTAGGTAGAAGGGTTAGTAGAGTGGCAGGTGGGGTGGTAGATTATGTTGTAGGTAGGAGGGTTAGTAGAGTCGTAGGTGGAGGGGTAGTAGGTCTGGGGGTTGAGGGGGTAATAGAGAGGGTATTACGTGGAATCGTGGTAGCAAAAGGGGGATAGTAGGTGGAATTGTGGTAGTAGAAGGGGTGGTAGGGAAAAGAGTGTTAGGAGGTGGATGGGTGGAAATGAATAGTCATATTTTTCTTATCCTAAAGGACATTTCCTCTGTCCCCAGGATCATTTCCTCTGTCCCAGGGATAATTTCCTGCCCCAAGGATCATTTCCTTTGCTTTGGCAACCATTTTCTTAAGTTTAACAATGATTTTCTCTAGTTTGACAATCATTTATGGTTTGGCGATCATTTCCTCTTTTCCACGGATCATTTTCCCTGGTGTGTGTGATAGTCTTGTCCTCTGTTTCTTCCTGTCTCAACTACTTAAGACACAAGTTAAAACACATAATCCTCATTCAAGACTTTCGTACTCCTGATCCTGATAGCATTCCGTAAAATGCGTTTTTATTTAGTGAGATTTGATAGTCGTCGGGCAGTTTCTGAACCTGTTCTGGCGCGGGAGGAACTCTGGTCTTCTCTAAGCTTAACAGGTGGGAGAAAGGAAGGCTGGTCTCAGACCTAATGAGTGGATATGGCAGTGAGTGGGTCTCCGACCTAATGTAGACTCACGTTTGAATCTATTTGGAGAACCCTAGTTCGAACCCACTCGAGGTCTTGGATCTGAATGTCGTACTACCGATAACCATGGAAAGAAGGTACATTGTTTCGCTCTACAGGGCGAAATGTCGCCCTAATAAAAGCTTGTATTGTTACCTAGCTCCACGTTAAATGATTCCCTGTTTACACCCTTGAGTGTTGTTGACTGTCTTGGTCTCCTAATACAACAACAGTCGATACCGTGTCAGGTGGAACTACACAAACATTGTAGAAAAACACACGTTGCAGGATATCCTCTTGTAGCAAAGGGCATTTATGTAGAGTTGAGGACATTTAGTACGGGAAACATTTACTCCAGTAAATGGCCTGGACTGTGCGTGTCTTGTTCCATATCTTGTCGGTACCAGAATAAGAGAACGTTTCACTCTTTTCAGAGCTTTATCACGACTTGGTAAAATTGACAGCAGAGCGAAACATTGTTCTAGGAAAGGCTTGTTCAGCAACACTGGACTTTTTTTTCAGTATTGTGGCCAATGGGTCACTTGGTCCCAATGTAAATGCAGTGGTATATTGAGAAAAAAGGTTAAATCCCATGATCTATATACCGTTAGCGTTAAACTGTTGGGAAGGCCAAGTAGCCTTGGAACTAGAGACTTTTTCTCTCTTGATCTCTTACCTAGAACCACACCCACTCACTGACTACGAAGTGACGTCAGGTTTTCTAATTCCAAGTAGTGACTTGCCCTTCTAAGCGTCTGATGAGAGTTAAATATTTTACTGGGAAGAATTTTGTATCAGACTCTAGTGAGATGATTTCGTAAATGTTTAATGGCGCTTGAGAAATATTCTAACATTAAATATAGAGTTTTTTTTACTCACACTATGAAGAGGAATTGAAATGTGATATTTGACGTTAGTTTAGAAAGGCAACACTGCGACTAGCCGAGGATTCGAACCCGTGTTGTTTTAGCCCGCCTCATGGCGAACAACACGGGTTCGAATCCTCGGCTAGTCGCAGTGTTGTTATTGATTAAATACCACATGTTCGTGGTTACAATAACATATATATATATATATATATATATATATATATATATATATATATATATATATATATATATATATATATATATGTCTCGGTTCATAAAGCATTTGGAAGAACCGAACAAATCGATTCATTTATTAATTAATTTATAGTATCCCCATTACACACCTAACCCATGGCCTTTTTCTATCCTAGATTCTCACACCTAGATAATTCGCAGTGGTCCTTAATATAGATAGAAGCAGATTGTTCTAAGTATAGTCTAGGCGTGGATTTCCAAGTTCTTTCCTGTCTAACTTTCGTATGTACTCCCTGTCTCCTCCTTGCTTATGGACCTCATTTAAAAATATATATATAATATTAACACGTCCATAAAGTCTTCCCAAAACGTGGTGGTAATGGAGTTTAGTGAGGCAGTCGTTGACAAATGGCTGGCTTCGACACGCTTGCGGCATCGTTCAAGGCAAGAATCGTGATGGGTATCGCTGGGACCACAAGTTCGATGCGTGGCTTCGAGGTCACCCCACGGTGAGCCGGCCGCTGTAGGATCTTGTAGTTGTGTTGTTGGGGCTTGTAGGTGCGGTGGTTGTGCTGATGTAGCTGCGGCGTTGCGCTGTTGTTATTGTTGGAGACTCGCGTGGCCATTAAACAGGATAGGATGGTGTGAGGATTTGTAATGGAGAAAGGTCATTAGACAACCCTGGTGTGAACCATTGGTATGGGTGAGTGAGCCACAGGAGGTTGAAGAGGCTCCTTGTGGCTGGAGTAGATGGTGGAGCTTTGAATACAGCTGATACACTAGTGGATGGTGGAGCTTTGAATACAGCTGATACACTAGTGGATGGTGGAGCTTTGAATACAGCTGATACACTAGCGGATGGTGGAACTTTGAATACAGCTGATACATTAGCCAAACGCATGTACACAAACAGGTACACATGTTTTTGCCACACAAAACATACATGGTGTGTATCCTTCAGTGTATATATGCTGCTGAGAGCTGACGTTATTCTCTAACGTAGGGACTAAAATACCATTGACAGGTGACGCCCAAGTGACTTACAGCCTTAATGACTCTCGAATAGTCAGTAGACTTTATTACAATTTACCAACCAACCTCTCAGTGTGTGTATATATACCGAGAAGTATGTATTTCTGTATATTTATACATTGAGACGTTTATATCTGTGAGTATTCACCGAGATGACGGTATCTCACTGTGTATATATACTCTGAGAATTCATTTTAACCCCCATTTTAAAGAACTAAGAATCCCTGACCGGTGGTAAAATAGTGACATACCTCCTTAAAATTTCATAAATCAAGCAACCACAGTGACTCCCAATTAACCGAAGATTTTATAAAACCTTTTTCTGTCCTCGTGAGTAGATATTCTTGAAAAATAAACAAACCAGAAGCGAAAATAAGACCAGAAATAACAGGTAAAATCTTTCACAATTACATTCACAGACTTAAAGCTTCATTATTCAGCTGTCAGGCAATTATTGCTCTCAGCGTGCATGCAGTTAAGCACTAAATTATCATTACATTAATTATATTGCAGAGTTGAGGTAGTTTTCTTCAGGTTTAAGCCTCTGAGATACGGTGGTTATAAATAAAAGGAAAACGTTAATCTGGCTGCTTAACATTTGGAATATTTGTAAACGCAGTGAACCAATCAAAATGATCGCTTAAATTATGCACTCTCTTTAAAAAAAATATTAAATTAGTGCTTCCAGTGGTTTCTTTTTTTTTTGACAAAATTAATGCTGTCAGTGTGGGTTTTTCATAAAATTAATACTTTCGATGTGGGTTTTTCACAAAATTAATGGTTTTAATGTGGGTTTTTCACAAAATTAATGGTTTTAATGTGGGTTTTTCATAAAATTAATGGTTTTAATGTGGGTTTTTCACAAAATTAATGGTTTTAATGTGGGTTTTTCACAAAATTAATGGTTTTAATGTGGGTTTTTCACAAAATTAATGGTTTTAATGTGGGTTTTTCATAAAATTAATGGTTTTAATGTGGGTTTTTCATAAAATTAATGGTTTTAATGTGAGTTTTTCACAAAATTAATAATTTTGATGTGGGTTTTTTCATAAAATTAATGGTTTTAATGTGGGTTTTTCAAAATTAATGGTTTTAATGTGGGTTTTTCATAAAATTAATGGTTTTAATGTGGGTTTTTCACAAAATTAATGGTTTTAATGTGGGTTTTTCATAAAATTAATGGTTTTAATGTGGGTTTTTCACAAAATTAATGGTTTTAATGTGGGGTTTTCACAAAATTAATGGTTTTAATGTGGGTTTTTCACAAAATTAATGGTTTTAATGTGGGTTTTTCATAAAATTAATGGTTTTAATGTGGGTTTTTCATAAAATTAATGGTTTTAATGTGGGTTTTTCACAAAATTAATGGTTTTAATGTGAGTTTTTCACAAAATTAATAATTTTAATGTGGGTTTTTCATAAAATTAATGGTTTTAATGTGGGTTTTTCACAAAATTAATGGTTTTAATGTGGGTTTTTCATAAAATTAATGGTTTTAATGTGGGTTTTTCACAAAATTAATGGTTTTAATGTGGGTTTTTCACAAAATTAATGGTTTTAATGTGGGTTTTTCACAAAATTAATGGTTTTAATGTGGGTTTTTCACAAAATTAATGGTTTTAATGTGGGTTTTTCACAAAATTAATGTTTTAATGTAGGTTTTTTTCACGACTACTGATGCCACTTGTTTCCAAGTACTTACCGCAGGTGAGGGGCTCTTGATCCATTGAAGTGGAGGTGATTTCACCTTGGACCAAAGACGATAATTGTGCCCCAGACACTCCTTCGTAAAGAAAATAATGTGTCTTCAAGTCGAAAGATTTTCTTTGTAATTCTTTTGTCTTAGTTGTGATGGGTTGTGAAGACTGGAGCTACACCTCTACTTCCATGGATCAAACCTGATTACCTCCCTTTCGTCACTGTAAATATGAGCAATGACGACATTTCGCTCCCTCCTGGATCATTATCTTATAGTTGAACGATAAAATTTGGGAAAATCCAATCCTGTTTAGGGCAGAAAAAAAAATCTACGATGGATTTCCAAGCTGTTACAGATAATTCATTAAATTTGATCAAAAACGATTATTAAAATGTCCAGGTTTACCAAATTATCATTAAGTTGTCAAGGTATGATTAATTTTGATTAAATTATCGACCTGAATAATTTTAGACACGAGAATGATAATGTATAATCCATTATCATCCTATCATATAGATAATTCAGATAATTCAGTATGAATGTGTGTCGAATTTACTCATGGTTGGGGGGGGGAGTGAGCTTTAGGACACTTAATGCTGGTGAAGGGATCTTGATTCTAGGAAATGGAGAACTCTCCTTCTTTAGGTCAAACTCGACTGCTTCTCTTCTCGAAGGGGCTAAGTGTTCCCTGCGGTTTTAGCTCTTCCTGGCAAATAACACTCGGGTTTCGAGATAGGTGTGGGTGTGTACTCTTAACAACCTGACGCTGGGTTTCATTTTTGTCTGCCTGATCCGCCAGGCTGTTGCTAGGAAAATAAATTTAGTGATTCGTTGTAGTCGTGATCTCTTATTTTCGTTGCTAAGGCTATCAGTCTGCTTTTTTTTTTTTTTGGTCTGTCAGGGGGTCATGTTTTCTCTCTCTGTGTCGTCTACTTCCTCGTTTATCCGTGTTTTTCCTAGACCTTTTCATCTCTGTATTATTTTTTTCTCTCTCTCTGTACACACGGTCACACAAAATAATCGACCTGATGACACTGGAGGACAGGAAGAGATAGGGGGTATATGATAACGACATATAAAATACTTAGAGGAATCGACAAGGTGGACAGAGACAGGATCTTCCAGAGATGGGACACAGTAACAAGGGGACACAATTTGAAGTTGAAGACTCAGATGAATCACAGGGATGTTAAGAAACATTTCTTCAGTCACAGAGTTGTCAGGAAATGGAATAGTCTGGGAAGTGATGTAGTGGAGGCAGGATCCATACATAGCTTTAAGCAGAGGTATGATAAAGCTCATGGAGCAGGGAGAGTGACCTAGTAGCGACCAGTTAAGAGGCGGGACCAGGAGCTGTGCTAGACCCCTGCAACCACAACTAGGTGAGTACACACGCACGCACACACACACACACACTGTGTGTGTGTGTGTGTTAAGAGACGGAGCCAGGAGCTGAGTCTCGACCCCTGCAACCACAATTACTTGAGTACACACACACACACACACACACACACACACACACACACACACACACACACACACACACACACACACACACACACACACATAAATCTTGTCTTTATTTCTCTAATTCCACATTTCGGTCATTTTTCTTTCCTTCTCTCAACACAACATTTCTCTCTCTCTGTCTCGCACCGGACACAGGAATAATACTAAGGATTGGGATTGAGTACCTCATCAACCTCATCCATCCCGAGGTGCCTACAACGAGCTGTATCGTCAATTCCCGGTGATTGCAATTGATGGCTGGGTGCCACTGTCACCCGTGTTTTCTACCAGCTTGCATTTTTGAAGACGAATTTTTTTCGAGTGGGGCCAAAATTTGCATGTAGGTAAAGGATGGGTGTCTTTTTTCTTATGGTTGATAATATTTTTCTTTACAATAATATCTGTTTCCTACTAAGGTAGAATGAGCCATAGAAGAAATCTCATTCACCGTTATTTATTCAGTAGATGTCTTGCCATAAATCACGTTTCGTTTGATTCTTAGGACTGTAACATCCGGACCCATCCTTCAGAGTGCAGGTACTGTACTACTCACCTCCAGAACTGTAACATCCTCACTCATCCTTCAGAGTGCAGGTACTGTACTTCCCACCTCCAGAACTGTAACATCCTCACCCATCCTTCAGAGTGCAGGCACTGTACTTCCCACCTCCAGGACTGTAACATCCTCACCCATCCTTCAGAGGATAGGTACTGTACTTCCCACCTCCAGGACTGTAACATCCTCACCCATCCTTCATAGTGCAGGTACTGTACTTCCCACCTCCAGAACTGTAACATCCTCACCCAACCTTCAGAGTGCAGGTACTGTACTCCCCACCTCCAGGACTGTAGCATCCTCACTCATCCTTCAGAGTGCAGGAAGTGTACTTCCCACCTCCAGGACTGTAACATCCTCACCCATCCTTCAGAGTGCAGGAACTGTACCTCCCACCTCCAGAACTGTAACATCCTCACCCATCCTTCAGAGTGCAGGAACTGTGCTTCCCACCTCCAGGACTGTAACATCCTCACCCATCCTTCAGAGTGCAGGTACTGTACTTCCCACCTCCATAACTGTAACATCCTCACCATCCTTCAGAGTGCAGGTACTGTACTTCCCACCTCCAGAACTGTAACATCCTCACCCATCCTTCAGAGTGCAGGTACCGTACTTCCCACCTCCAGAACTGTAACATCCTCACCCATCCTTCAGAGTGCAGGTACTGTACTTCCCACCTCCAGAACTGTAACATCCTCACCCATCCTTCAGAGTGCAGGTACTGTACTTCCCACCTCCAGAACTGTAACATCTTCACCCATCCTTCAGAGTGCTGGTACTGTACTTCCCACCTCCAGAACTGTAACATCCTCACCCATCCTTCATAGTGCAGGAACTGTACTTCCCACCTCAAGAACTGTAACATCCTCACCCATCCTTCAGAGTGCAGGAACTGTACCTCCCACCTCCAGAACTGTAACATCCTCACCCATCCTTCAGAGTGCAGGAACTGTGCTTCCCACCTCCAGAACTGTAACATCCTCACCATCCTTCAGAGTGCAGGCACTGTACTTCCCACCTCCAGGACTGTAACATCCTCACCCATCCTTCAGAGTGCAGGTACTGTACTTCCCACCTCCAGAACTGTAACATCCTCACCCATCCTTCAGAGTGCAGGCACTGTACTTCCCACCTCCAGGACTCTAGTACCTCCAATTCCTTTAATCACTGTCGCCTGCTAGTTTCATTATACATTTTAAGTTTATAATGAACATAATTAATACACAATAAACATAAATATATAATGAAATATGACATTATTCCTCTCTCTTCCCTTACTCTCTTTCCCCTGTGTTATGTTTCTCTCCTCCGCTCTAGAAGGGAGATATTTTCACGAAATTTCAATTTCTCCCGTGTATGGGGCAGATCTTTCTGAGAGATGGTAATTCTTAAGTGACAGTAACTCCAGCTCTGCTGGAAGGAAGCGTATTAAGCTGTCGGTGCTGATGACACTGCACTACTGAAGTCTCCCAGCTAAGGTTGACACTACTGTAGTCTCCCAGCTCAGGCTGACACTACTGCAGTCTGCCAGCTCAGGCTGACACTACTGCAGTCTGCCAACTCAGGCTGACACTACTGAAGCCTCCCAGCTCAGGATGACACTACTGCAGTCTCCCAGCTCAGGCTGACACTACTGCAGTCTGCTCGCTCAGGCTGACACTACTGCAGTCTGCCAACTCAGGCTGACACTACTGCAGTCTGCCAACTCAGGCTGACACTACTGCAGTCTCCCTGCTCAGGCTGACACTACTGCAGTCTGCCCGCTTAGGCTGAGACTACTGCAGTCTCCCAGCTCAGACTGACACTATTGCAGTCTGCCTGCTCAGGCTGACACTACTGCAGTCTCCCAGCTCAGACTGACACTACTGCAGTCTGCCAGCTCAGGCTGACACTACTGAAGTCTGCCAGCTCAGGCTGACACTTCTGCAGTCTTCCAGCTCAGGCTGACACATTTCAACACCCTACGTGAACCTTTTCTCTTGTATTGCTAAAATAGTTTATACTCTGATTGTGATCTGTCGTATAAGGTAGCAACACGCTGCTGATATATTCACTTTCGTATATTGAAACAAGTGCTTTAAGTGACCTAACATCCATGACCTCTCTCCTTCATCTCCCTCGTCTCCTCCCTCACCTCCTCCATCACCTCCTCCCTCCTCATTACCATCTACCTACCTACCATTCTTCCTTACTCCTAACTCATCCCTGGACAAAGCGGTGCTACCCGCCTCCTGTCGTCTGCCCTACCCTCTCTTTCTCTCTCTTTCTATCTCTCTCTCTTCTTTGTTGTCCTGTTTTCCTACTTCTCTATGCATCTCTCTCACTTATTACCCTCCCTTCAGAAGGAGGAGAGAGAGGGAGAGAGGGGCATTTCATGTAAGGATGTTTAAGGACTCCACTGCACACATCCTGTACCAAGTCCTTCATCCGGTCACGAGGTGAAAATTTAGCCGAAAAATGTGTAATCTTTCGTTAAGAAAAATATACTCTTGCCACTCAGGATTTACGTATCTATCTGATTAGAAGTTACTCAGGACTCGGAACGTAAGCCACTCAGAACACACGTAAATCATCTGAACGTTTCAATCGTGAGGAAGAAATCTGAACGTTAGCCAATCAGGACATACGTAAATATCTGAAATTAATAAGCTATTTATCAAGACTTTGTGATCAATCAGACTGTTTGCATCTCTGAGTACAAAAATTCCATATCGGAATATACTTAGACACTAATTTTCCCTCAACTTCCCACAGCATTGGTTTTACAAGTTCACAGAAGCATTCTTGTATAGTTCCCCACAGCATTGGCCCTGTAAAGCATCCCACAGCATTGGTTTTTGTCTGCCCTGTTAACATGTTTCTCCCCTACTAACAACAGTAACCTTTTCCACAGCATTTTCACCCCCACTGTCACCTCATCCCACAACAAGGATCTTTCACACCTTTCACCGTGAAAAGTATTATCTCCCTCTCCGCAATATATCAACATCTTGCCCCTCTCGAAGTCAGTTTCACTCAACGATGTCCTCATTGTCCTACTGAAGTCTCCCTGCTGAAGCTGATGGATTTCAACACTATGTAACCCCCTGCAGCGTGATGGAATACGACAATGAGACCCACAGCAAGCTTTTGTTCTTTCTGTGTAGATAATAGAATAAGGTAGCAACACACTGCCCTCTTTTTTTTCTAAGGCAAAATAAAAATAAATCCCATCTTGGTGATAAGTCACACATACAGACGGGCCTCGCTTATACAGCGGGTTAGGTTCTGGGCTACTGATGTAAACAAAAATCGCTGTAAAGTGAAACCTCTTTGTTTTTTCACTTTTAAATGTATGTACAAATCTGCTAACATGTTTACAATGTCATATATTAAGTGAGCAATAGAGCTAGGCCTAAAAAAAGAAAATGCCTATACAATACACACATTACTCATCTTGAAATATTTCCGTCCTTGGCTCATTGTGAGTGGTTAATATATTTATTGTAGGAAGTCTGAGTAAATGAAGAATTGGCATAATTGAAAACCGCTGCATTAGCGAAACGCCGTACAGTGAAGCGCCGTAAAGTGGGACCCTCCTGTACACATATATATCAGAGACAGATCAACACTTGGAATTAATCGAGTATAATATATAGTCTTTCATAGCCAGGAAATAGGATAGGGTTTTCAGATGGAGATTTTCAGCCATGGTTGAAGTTAAGCAGCAGTCAGCTAAGCGAATCTTCTAATAGGCCAACCAGCTACCCATCAACCATCAATTATGAACTAATATCCATGAAATATCAATCATCAAGGAAGCACCAACAGTTATTAACTACAAAGTCACTTTGTCAATGGTCCAAGTCGGACCGAAACGTCGTCGTAAGCTTCTCTCTTTTATGTGCGGGTTATTTGTGTATCGTTCCTTTGTGTATCGTGCCTTTTTTGTTAGTTATTAACTACCATCCCAAGAAGTACCCAACAGCCACCAACCCAAAACTCTAGAATAATTAACCCTCAGTCTAACAAATATCAATCACCATCCATCAACCAACTGCTGAGAAATATAAAAATACTAACAATCATCAAGGATGTATATATATAACGGAGTAAAATATTTGATGGTAAAAAAGAGAGAAATACGTTTCGCCTACGCAGTGAGTATTATCAACTCTGCCTGGGCGAAACAACGTCGGTAAAGACCCACATGATACCGCGTTTTATGTCTTAAAGCCATGAACGGAGACCCTAGCCAAAGGCCCAGCGAGTTCTTCGGCAACTCGAGGCGGGAGATCAAGAGGCCAACCCGAGTAGCCTTTCCTTGCTCCTGGCTATCAACACCAGCACCAGACAATTCCCTAATTAAAACGAATTACTTACAATAATAGCCCAACACGCTTCAGAATCCCCTGGCTGAAAGGGCCCGGCCCGACCTCCGCCCTGGCTGCAATGTTCTTCGGCAGCGAACTCAGAAGAGTGACTTATAGCAAGGCTAATGGTGAGGCTTCAGCTACGTGTAGCTTGGCATGGCTCATATATTCTCCTTCAGCTCTTTGACGCGGCCCATGGAGGATTTTTAAGATGCATATGCGATGCCAGGGCTTTCAATTATCGCTATGTTTGGGGGTTTTTAAACCATGGGGGTTTATTGTACGGAACTTCTAACTCTCAGGCACTAAAACTGAGGGAGTTTTTGTTTTGCTTTCGAACATCTATCAGGGCTGAGGGACTGATCACCTCAAACTACTAGTTCATGTTTTTACATTTCCAACCGATTCATCAAGCAGAGGGACTGATCACCTCAGACTATTTCTACACTTCTCTCACTCTCTCCAGTAATTATTCTCACCATTAAACTGATAAAAATTACTGCTGGACTAAACGTCTCAACACTAAGAATACTTGAGTGCTACACACGTATGTTATTTATATATCTGACCGTTTTGTATACCACTAATATAATAAAACTGGGCTGGAACACACACAATGTAAGTCTACTCTGTCCTGTATGGTAGTTACTTAGCTGGAACACACACAGTGTAAGTCTACTCTGTCCTGTATGGTAGTTACTTGGCTGGAACACACACAGTGTAAGTCTACTCTGTCCTGTATGGTAGTTACTTAGCTGGAACACACACAGTGTAAGTCTACTCTGTCCTGTATGGTAGTTACTTAGCTGGAACACACACATTGTAAGTCTACTCTGTCCTGTATGGTAGTTACTTAGCTGGAACACACACAGTGTAAGTCTACTCTGTCCTGCATGGTAGTTACTTAGCTGGAACACACACAGTGTAAGTCTACTCTGTCCTGCATGGTAGTTACTTGGCTGGAACACACACATTGTAAGTCTACTCTGTCCTGTATGGTAGTTACTTAGCTGGAACACACACAGTGTAAGTCTACTATGTCCTGTATGGTAGTTACTTAGCTGGAACACACACAGTGTAAGTCTACTCTGTCCTGTATGGTAGTTACTTGGCTGGAATACCCACTAGACTTCTTTAATCTTTTATGGGATAGTTACATTGTGGGAACAATAGCTGTCTGCTGCTACCCTATTGTTTACGATAGCTACATCGTGGGAACAATAGCCAGCTATTTTTCTATAATATTCCACCACAGAAGTTGAATTTTGTTCACGAGGAAATAAAATAGAGCATTTTCATTAATTTCTAAGGTTAATAATAATAATATTAATAATAATAATAATAATAATAATAATAATTTTATTATTGGGAAACTCTAAACACGCAAGGGTCATTAAGCGCCTGGGGAATAGGAGGCAATTTGCTTTAATTTTAGAAATGGGAATATAGCTTCCGTTCCTTGGATGTAAATCCCTTCACCAGCATCTTTTAAAGGATCCAGATCTTAGAATGTTTACGTACAGTGTGTTGGAGGATCTTGTCGACGATGAGATGGTGGTTGTGGTGGTGGTGGTAATGATGGTGGTTAGTGATACTAGTGGTCGTGTTTAGTTTCCTCAGTGGTGACGAGGCAAGATAATAACAACCACTGGATTAACACCCACTTGGTAAGTGACAGTGTTGGGGTATGTTGATAAGATCCTATATCCTCTCTCACCTGCTATTATCTCACAATATATTTGACCCTTTCCACTTTTTTCTAAGTGTTTTAATCATAATCACTTGACCGAGCCGCCACTTACAGCCAAGTGCTGTTTACCGAGATCACACTGATAATATTGCATGACTGGATTCACCTTAAACTGGTGCAATAATTTGCTTATGCACTAGAATCCTTTAATTGAAAGGTTGAGGTAATGGATTAATGTTTGGTGGAAAGTTGCTGATATGATTGCAAAATATTGCAAGTGTTGGGTTGCAAAAAAAATGACATGTCAGGAAATAGTTAAGAAGATTAAGTGAGTAAACTAGATATGTTGGTTTTTGTTTTTTCTATGTAGGTCAAACACACACACACACACACACACACACACACACACACACACACACACACACACACACACACACACACACACACACACACACACACACACACACACACACACACACACACACACCACACCACAGAGTAGTCAGTAAGTGGAATAGTTTGGGAAGCGATGTAGTGGAGGCAGGATCCATACATAGCTTTAAGCAGAGGTATGATAAAGCTCACGGTTCAGGGAGAGTGACCTAGTAGCGATCAGTGAAGAGGCGGGGCCAGAAGCTCGGACTCGACCCCCGCAACCTCAACTAGGTGAGTACAACTAGGTGAGTACACACACACACTGAGTGAGCTAGATACCTCAAAGGCAATGGGGCCAGATAACATCTCTCCATGGGTCCTGAGAGAGGGAGCAGAGGCGCTATGTGTACCCCTTACGACAATGTTCAATACATCTATCGAAACAGGGAGATTGCCTGAGGCATGGAAGACAGCAAATGTAGTCCCAATCTTTAAAAAAGGAGACAGACATGAAGCACTAAACTACAGACCAGTGTGACTTAAGAAATCGTAATGACACGATTGCAAATAAACCATACCCCCGGCCGGGATTGAACCCGCGGTCATAGAGTCTCAAAACTCCAGCCCGTCGCGCTAGCCACTAGACCAGCTAGCCACAATAAGATTCATCCAACTAGGTATATTTCTACACCATAGGAAAGTTAGCACAGGCTACCCTATTGTTTACGATTTCTTAAGTCATGTTGACGGCAGTGAAGGGACTTGAGCTAGAGTTCGTCACGGCCACGCTAGCTGGAGATTCGTCTGTAAAAACTTGCATTTGTGGTCACAGAGGTGCCTGTGCTAACTTTCCTATGGTGTAGAAATATACCTAGTTGGATGAATCTTATTGTGGCTAGCTGGTCTAGTGGCTAGCGCGACGGGCTGGAGTTTTGAGACTCTATGACCGCGGGTTCAATCCCGGCCGGGGGTATGGTTTACAGACCAGTGTCACTGACATGTATAGTATGCAAAGTCATGGAGAAGATTGTCAGGAGAAGAGTGGTGGAACATCTAGAAAGGAATGATCTCATCAACAGCAGCCAACATGGTTTCAGGGACGGGAAATCCTGTGTCACAAACCTACTGGAGTTCTATGACAAGGAGACAGCAGTAAGACAAGAGAGAGAGGGGTGGATGGATTGCATCTTCTTGGACTGCAAGGCGTTCGACACAGTACCACACAAGAGATTAGTACAAAAACTGGAGGACCAAGCAGGGATAACAGGGAAGGCACTACAATGGATCAAGGAATAATTGTCAGGAAGACAGCAGCGAGTCATGGTACGTGGTGAGGTGTCAGAGTGGGCACCTGTGACCAGCGGGGTCCCACAGGGGTCAGTCCTAGGACCAGTGCTGTTTCTGGTATTTGTGAACGACATGACGGAAGGAATAAACTCCGAGGTGTCCCTGTTTGCAGATGACGTGAAGTTGATGAGAAGAATTCATTCGATCGAAGACCAGGGAGAACTACAAAGGGATCTGGACAGGCTGCAGACCTGGTCCAGCAATTGGCTCCTGGAGTTCAATCCCACCAAGTGCAAAGTCATGAAGATTGGGGAAGGGCAAAGAAGACCGCAGACGGAGTACAGTCTAGGGGGGCCAGAGACTACAAACCTCACTCAAGGAAAAAGATCTTGGGGTGAGTATAACACCAGGCACATCTCCTGAGGCGCACATCAACCAAATAACTGCTGCAGCATATGGGCACCTAGCAAACCTCAGAACAGTATTCCGACATCTTAATAAGGAATCGTTCAGGATCCTGTACACCGTGTACGTTAGGCCCATATTGGAGTATGCAGCACCAGTTTGGAACCCACACCTAACCAAGCATGTAAAGAAGCTAGAGAAAGTGCAAAGGTTTGCAACAAGACTAGTCCCAGAGCTAAGAGGTATGTCCTACGAGGAGAGGTTAAGGGAAATCAACCTGACGACACTGGAGGACAGGAGAGATAGGGGGGACATGATAACGACTTACAAAATACTGAGAGGAATTGACAAGGTGGACAAAGACAGGATGTTCCAGAGACTGAACACATCAACACGGGGACACAGTTGGAAGCTGAAGACACAGATGAATCACAGGGATGTTAGGAAGTATTTCTTCAGCCACAGAGTAGTCAGGAAGTGAAATAGTTTAGGAAGCGATGTAGTGGAGGCAGGATCCATACATAGCTTTAAGCAAAGGTACGATAAAGCTCATGGTTCAGGGAGAGTGACCCAGTAGCGACTAGTGAAGAGGCGGGGCCATGAGCTTGGACTCGACCCCTGCAACCTCAACTAGGTGAGTACACACACACACACACACACACACACACACACACGAGTCACTAAACTACAGACCTGTATCACTAACGTGTATACTATGCAAGGTCATGGAGAAGATCATCAGGAGGAGAGTTGTGGGGCACCTGGAAAGAAACAACCAGCACGGTTTCAGGGAAGGAAAATCCTGTGTCACAAACCTACTAGAGTTTTATGACAAGGTGACAAGTAAGACAAGAGAGAGAGGGGTGGATCAACTGCATATTTTTGGACTGCAAGAAGGCCTTCAACACAGTTCCTCACAAGAGGTTACTGCAAAAGCTAGAGGATCAGGCACACATAACAGGAAAGGCACTGCAATGGATCAGAGAATACCTGACAGGGAGGCAACAACGAGTCATGGTACGTGACGAGGTGTCAGAGTGGGCGCCTGTGACAAGCGGGGTTCCACAGGGGTCAGTCCTAGGATCTGTGCTGTTCTTGGTATATGTGAACGACATAACGGAAGGGATAGACTCAGAAGTGTCCTTGTTTGCAGATGATGCGAAGTTAATGAGAAGAATCAAATCGGATGAGGATCAGGCAGGACTACAAAGAGACCTGGACAGGCTACAAGCCTGGTCCAGCAACTGGCTCCTTGAATTTAACCCTGCCAAATACAAAGTCATGAAGATTGGGGAAGGGCAAAGAAGACCGCAGACTCAATATAGTTTAGATGGTCAAAGACTGCAAACCTCACTCAAGGAAAAAGATCTGGGGGTGAGTATAACACCGAGCATATCTCCTGAGGCGCACATCAATCAGATAACTGCTGCAGCATACGGGCGCCTGGCAAACCTACGGATAACGTTCCGATACCTCAGTAAGGATTCGTTTAAGATTCTGTATACCATTTACGCCAGGCCCATACTGGAGTATGCAGCACCAGTTTGGAATCCACACCTAGTCAAGCACGTCAAGAAATTAGAGAAAGTGCAAAGGTTTGCAACAAGACTAGTCCCAGAGCTACGGGGATTGTCCTACGAAGAAAGGTTGAGGGAAATCGGCCTGACGACACTGGAGGACAGGAGGGTCAGGGGAGACATGATAACGACATATAAAATACTGCGCGGAATAGACAAGGTGGACGAGGACGGGATGTTCCAGAGAAGGGACACAGACACAAGAGGTCACAATTGGAAGTTGAAGACTCAGATGAATCAAAGGGATGTTAGGAAGTATTTCTTCAGTCATAGAGTAGTCAGGCCATGGAATAGCCTAGAAAGTGGCGTAGTGGAGGCAGGAACCATACATAGTTTTAAGGCGAGGTATGATAGAGCTCATGGAGCAGAGAGAGAGAGGACCTAGTAGCAATCAGTGAAGAGGCGGGGCCAGGAGCTGTGACTCGACCCCTGCAACCACAAATAGGTGAGTACACACACACACAACGTTTCGCCCAATGAAAGCTTTATCAAATAGCTCGATGAAGCTTTCAGTGAGCGAAACCTTGTCTTCAATTAAAGCTTTCTATCTCGTTTTACCTGTTAGTAAACACAAGAACTGAGACGGTAAAAACATCTTAAGTGGAACGACATTTCACCCTATATAGATCCTCATTATCTCATCTCTTGATAAAGTTCTACGAAGAGCGAAACGTTGCCACAAGAAATCAGTAATGTATATTTTTTTCCCTTATTGTCAACATTTTGCCATGCAAATATAAACTCCTTGGCTACCTCCTCCGTTCACCTCATATCCCATTAATATACCTCCTGCACTCCCTTATATTAGTCCCGCATAGTGACGATACACTGAGCGGTCTCCCCGCATTTGGTATACCAGCCACACCCCTTTTACCATAAGAGGCCAACCAATGAAAACGCGAGTAGAAGAGGGCGATCAAATGTAACCAATCATAACTTCTCTATTGGATGTGGAGCCGAGTGTCCTAGAATGCGAATTCCCTGGCGAATAATGGTGTGAAAGATAGCGAGTGGCTAACGAGATGGGGGTTTCTCGTAGCTTATGATCTTTCGTAAACTTGGCGATGCGGTTGTGTTTGTGGTATGGGTTAACTTTGAAGGCTCTCGTCTCTTGATGTCTCTCAGTAACGTGATTTTTAAAGGGCGGAAGGGGTACCTTGATGCTGGCGAAATGCTGTCTAAGAGGTACCTTGGGTACCAGATTAATTTAATAATAATAATAATAATAATAATAATAATAATAATTATTATTATTATTATTATTATTATTATTATTATTATTATTATTATTATTGACATTGAATGACTTAATAAAGCTCTAAACAGAGCGAAACGTTGCACCACCTAAACTTTATTCCACAAAGCTCTAAACAGAGCGAAACGTTGCACCACCTAAACTTTATTCCACAAAGCTCTAAACAGAGCGAAACTTTGCACCACCTAAACTTTATTCCACAGCTTTTAACCCCCACTGGTCCATCTCACGAACGACCCATCTTTCTTACGAACCTTATAACGAATAAATAACGAACGAATAAAAATTGAATAACCGCGTTCATGAACGCTCGATACAACGGAATTAGAATTTATTTTGCTTTATTTCAGTAAAGTGAGCCGCTTGCTTTGTCATAATACCAATAGCCATTTTATTTCAATATTCCGTAATATTCTAGCAAGAGATCTTGGGGTTTACCCTTATAAATGGCTTTGGGAAATACCCTTACCTTATAGGCGAAGCCTTTTTCTCTATTCTCGTAATCACTGTTTCTTCTGTCCTATTCAATCCTTGTTGATAATTGAACAAAATACGGAGAAATTGGTGGATAGAACGCAAATGCAACAGTTGGGTGTCTTTATTTATGAAACGTTTCGCCCTCGTAGTAGGCTTTTAAAGCCTGTACATGAATGATATACAATACCGACAAGATGAAGAATTAGACACATGTGAAACATCTGGGTATCTTCATTTGTAGACGTTTCGCCCTCCAGTGGCTTTATCAGTACAGATTCAAAGACTGTAGAAGTACGTAGTTTTACAGGCTACCCATTATGTTTTTTAATTTGTATTGATAAAGGCGAAACGTTTCAACGATAGATACTCAATTGTTACCCATATGTTTTACCCATCAACAGTTCTTGCCTTGCTATTATTTATGGGCAACACATAGCATCAAAAATTATGTTTCCCTTGGTGGTAAAAAGGGGCAGTAATTGCCCTGGTAGACATTACCAGGTTCCCAATCGTTTACTTCGGCTCATTCCCTTTCGGAAATTGTTGGTTGGGCTTCGTAAGTGAATGCAATTAGTGAGCAATTGCAGGTTGTCATGCAAGGTTGGTAGAGTTTGCACGCTCTTTTTGAAAGCACTGCCACGCCAAATAGGGCACGTTGAGGGCAAATTGCCCTCAGAGAAGCGTGGTTGGGCACGGGGGAGTGTCGTCGTATGGTAGACTGCTGTGTCCAGTTCTGTTTGGTATCTGCTGGCGGTGAGTCTCCTGCCTGCTGGAAGGTCACCAACCTGCTGTAAGGTCATTTATCTACTGGGACACTTTACTGGAAGTTACTTTACTGGAAGACCATCTGCTGTAAGGTCACCAACCTGCTGGAAGGTCACCATCCTGCTATAATATCACCAACCTGCTGGAAGGTCACCATCCTGCTATAATGTCACCAACCTGCTGGAAGGTCACCATCCTGCTATAATGTCACCAACCTGCTGGAAGGTCACCATCCTGCTATAATGTCACCAACCTGCTGGAATGTCACCATCCTGCTATAAGGTCACCAACCTGCTATAAGGTCACCTGGAAGGTTACTGCCTGATTTAAGGTCACGTACCTGCAGTAAGGTCACCTGAAAGGTCACCTACCTGCAATAAGGTCACCTGAAAGGTCACCTACCTGCAGTAAGGTCAACTGAAAGGTCACCTACCTGCAGTAAGGTCACCTGATAGGTCACCTACCTGCAGTAAGGTCACCTGAAAGGTCGCCTAACTGCAATAAGATCACCTAGACGGTCCCCTTCCAACACTAAACATGGTTTCGTGAAAGCTCAAGCTTTTATGAAGACGTTTCTCTCAAGGAGAGCTTCATCAAGCCAGTGATAAAACTCTGAGCGAAACGTCGCCTTGCTTTAATCTACAGTTCAGTGTCTGTGAGTGATGAATAAGACCCATGTGCAACACCTGGGTATCTTTACTGAAATTTTTATCCTTGCTGGGTGAAACGTCTCTCAAAGATACCCAGGTGGAGGGTGAAACCTTGGCACAATTTTTACCACTGATGTGAAGATTCTAGAGAATAGAAGAAACTGGGGTTTAAATCCTATCTACTACACGAGGGTCATTAAGGCTGCACAATTTCCTGTTCCCCACCAGTTAAGAATAATTTAATCCCTTATATAGGGGTTCAAGTATAGTCTCAGCGTGTATACACTGAGAGACATACACCTCTCGGTGTATACATCCTTGAGAGAGAGAGTTGAATGCTCTTAAAAGTATTGACTAAATCTGTGTTGGTTCCGGGGACACAAGAGAGTGACAAACTTAGGATCTGACCCCAACATCTGTAATGTGGCTACGATTAACGTGCGTTTTATGACGCTTTCTGAGAACACGTTACGTCTATAGCCGCATATTTGTGTCTAATTTACATGACTCACGAAATCGTAATGACACGATTGCAAACAAACCATACCACGAGTGGGGTTAGAACCCGCGATCAGAGAGTCTCAAAACTCCAGACCGTCGCAGTGGCTAACGCGACGGTCTGGAGTTTTGACACTCTGATCGCGGGTTCTAACCCCACCCGAGGTATGGTTTGTTTGCAATCGTGTCATTACGATTTCGTGAGTCATATTATGAGCAATACTCTCAGACACTTTAACACAATGGTACCTTGGTACAGGGTACATCTACCATTCTTCATCTTGTATCTACTAGTTATGAATGAGAAAAGTTTGATTCCAGAGGGACCTGTCTTCTTGATGGAGAACTGGATACATGTGCAACATCTGGGTGTCTATTTGTAGACGTTTCGCCATCCAGTGGCTTTATCGGTACAAACTTAAGGACATATTGTGAAGAATTATATGCAAAAGATGAGGTAAATCAGTCTCTCAGAATTGGAGTTGATGAAGAGGACCGTTGTCTTGAACGAACTGAAGCACAGGTATGGAGCTTGGCACTTATATACTGGCGATAGGTATTGCATATGTGTGTAATGTTGCATGTGTGTGTAATTCTTCAGGTTGTCAGTATTGTATACCATTTATGTACCACCTGCCTTCTTCCACCAGTGAATCCCGTCCCCTGTAACGTCTTCGAGAGCTTCACCTCACCTTTGGCAGTATTTAAGACGTCATTCTTATGCTTCAACTCCGTATCGTTCCAAACTATTAAGCTGGACTCTTCTCCAGGCTGAGGGACTGACCACCTTGTTCCAGACCATGAAGCTGGACTCTTCTCCAGGCTGAGGGACTGACCACCTTGTTCCAGACCATGAAGCTGAACTCTTCTCCAGGCTGAGGGACTGACCACCTTGTTCCAGACCATGGAGCTGGACTCTTCTCCAGGCTGAGGGACTGACCACCTTGTTCCAGACCATGAAGCTGAACTCTTCTCCAGGCTGAGGGACTGACCACCTTGTTCCAGACCATGGAGCTGGACTCTTCTCCAGGCTGAGGGACTGACCACCTCAAATACTTTTTCTCCAAGGTTAAGGGACTGATTACATCTTTATTTCACTACTACACTTGCTACCTTTGTATTTGACTGGAGAAACCTACTGCTGCAGTGTTCCTCCTTATGTATTTATATTCCTCAATGCCAATATATGCAGAGGAAAACATATTTTAATAGTCCTCACCGAGTATACCTGAGTATACCAGAAGTATATTTTCAGAAGTATACTTCACTAGGGTAGAAAATGTCTTAGGGTTCAAAGGTCTTTTGTTTTGTGTACAATGTGCGTCTGTCAGCCCTTTCATGTCTCTCTCTGTTTGAGGGAAAGTGGGCGGAGAGAATTGGGAGAGTAAGGGAAGATGTGGTAGATAGAAGAGGGGAAGAAGGAGGAGGATTGGAAAAAAACAAGATGGAGTGAGAAGATGTTATTTGAAGAGAAATGGGGAGAGTGGATATAAGGGGAGAAGAAAGAAGAAAGGAAAGGTGAAGAAACAGGAAGTAAGGGAGGAGAGAGAAGAGAAAAAGTGAAGTTGAAGGAAAGCTCAAGTGGAAGAGAGAAGGAGAAGTGTGATTGAAAGAGGGAGCAGAGAGAAGGGGAAAGAAGAGAGGAGAAGGAAAGAAGAGAGGAATGGAGGAAGGAGAGAAGGGGTAGGAGGGACGAAGGTTATATATCAGAGAGCCCATAAAAACAACTTTCAATTTTCTTGGTCTCTTTGTTGACTTCAGAAAAGAAAATGGGTCTACGTATTGTCAGCTTGTGGGTGGGTGTGGGTGGATAACTGGGTGGGTGTGGGTGGATAACTGGGTGGGTGTGGGTGGATAACTGGGTGGGTGTGGGTGGATAACTGGGTGGGTGGGGGTTTGGGTAGTCTGACTAGGTGTGGATAAAGCTTTGTGGGTGGGAGTGGGTGACTACGTGGGTTGGAGAGAGTGGGTGGGCGAAATGGGTGGGCGGTGCTGTTCGTGACAGCGAAAATAAACAGAGCTGAACAGGTTCAAAACAATGAACAACATTTCGCTCAACTGTTCAAGAGAACACCTCTGATCCAAGCAATATTATAGTCGAGTGAGAGAATGTAATTGAATATGAGCTTCGTGTTCACAAATGACATTCCCGGGTTCGATTCCGGATGAGGTGGCACATATGGGCAACTTTCTTTTCATCTCCTGCCCCTATTTACCTAGCAGTAAATAGGTACCTGGAAGCTAGTTGTTTTTTTGTGGGTATCATTCTCATAAAGGCCAGACGTATGGGCCTATCTCCTTACATTTTCGTATGTACAAGCCTTTGCATACGTTTGTGTTGCATCTGCTGCCTCGTAGTCTCGTTCCATTTCCTCGAGTTATGGACTCATTCAGCACTTTAAATAGATCTTCATGTCTGACTGATCAAGTCATTCACTGTCTTAATTATTTGAATCTGTCTCGTAGTCTTTGATTACTAAGAGAGAAATGATGGTACCAGCTTGGTACGTCTTCACTATACCCTCTCCAGTGATGGTACCAGCTTGGTAGCTCGTCCCTGTACCCTCTCCAGTGATGATACCAGCTTGGTAGCTGTTCCCTGTACCCACTCCAGTGATGATACCAGCTTGGTAGCTGTTCCCTGTACCCTCTCCAGTGATGATACCAGCTTGGTAGCTGTTCCCTGTACCCTCTCCAGTGATGATACCAGCTTGGTAGCTGTTCCCTGTACCCTCTCCAGTGATGATACCAGCTTGGTAGCTGTTCCCTGTACCCTCTCCAGTGATGATACCAGCTTGGTAGCTGTTCCCTGTACCCTCTCCAGTGATGGTACCAGCTTGGTAGCTGTTCCCTGTACCCTCTCCAGTGATGATACCAGCTTGGTAGCTGTTCCCTGTACCCTCTCCAGTGATGATACCAGCTTGGTAGCTGTTCCCTGTACCCACTCCAGTGATGATACCAGCTTGGTAGCTGTTCCCTGTACCCTCTCCAGTGATGATACCAGCTTGGTAGCTGTTCCCTGTACCCACTCCAGTGATGATACCAGCTTGGTAGCTGTTCCCTGTACCCTCTCCAGTGATGATACCAGCTTGGTAGCTGTTCCCTGTACCCTCTCCAGTGATGGTACCAGCTTGGTAGCTGTTCCCTGTACCTTCTCCAGTGATGATACCAGCTTGGTAGCTGTTCCCTGTACCCTCTCCAGTGATGATACCAGCTTGGTAGCTGTTCCCTGTACCCTCTCCAGTGATGATACCAGCTTGGTAGCTCGTCCCTGTACCCTCTCCAGTGATGATACCAGCTTGGTAGCTGTTCCCTGTACCCTCTCCAGTGATGGTACCAGCTTGGTAGCTCTAACCTGTACCCTCTCCAGTATATCCTCATATAACTTAGAGACTTAAACGGGACGTTACATTCAAAATGTGATCTAACAAATGCCTTATGGAGTCAGTATGGTATCTGTTCTTGTATGTTCAAACTTTCTAGCAATGGAAACTAACATTGTGTTAGCTCTGTTGTTTGTTGTTAGACAATTTTGGTAGTTACCAGATCGTTGCTTAGAGGTGGTTGCGTCTGATGACTCCGATTTGTTGCCATACTAAGAGAGAGAGAGAGAGAGAGAGAGAGAGAGAGAGAGAGAGAGAGAGAGAGAGAGAGAGGTGAGAGGTCAACAAGGAACAGGTGAGGAAGAGACAATAGCCGTGAATATATTAATAGCAAAGAGACAAAAGCCCTCTCAGTGTGAAACAAAAGATACCACCGTATAACACCCACACAATACAACACCCACACAATACAACACCCACACAATACAACACCCACACAATACAACACCCACACAATACAACACCCACACAATACAACACCCACACAACACCCACACAATACAACACCTACACAATACAACACCCACACAACACCCACACAATACAACACCCACACAATACAACACCCACACAGTACAACACCCACACAGTACAACACCCACACAATACAACACCCACACAATACAACACCCACACAACACCCACACAATACAACACCCACACAATACAACACCCACACAATACAACACCCACACAATACAACACCCACACAATACAACACCCACACAACACCCACACAATACAACACCCACACAATACAACACCCACACAATACAACACCCACACAATACAACACCCGCACAATACAACACCCACATAATACAACACCCACACAATACAACACCCACACAATACAACACCCACACAATACCCACACAATACAACACCCACACAATACAACACCCACACAATACAACACCCACATAATACAACACCCACACAACACCCACATAACACAACACCCACACAATACAACACCCACACAATACAACACCCACATAATACAACACCCACACAACACCCACACAATACAACACCCACACAATACAACACCCACACAATACAACACCCACACAACACCCACACAATACAACACCCACACAATACAACACCCACACAATACAACACCCACACAATACAACACCCACACAACACCCACACAATACAACACCCTCACAACACCCACACAATACAACACCCACATAATACAACACCCACACAATACAACACCCACATAATACAACACCCACACAACACCCACATAATACAACACCCACACAATACAACACCCACACAATACAACACCCACACAATACAACACCCACATAATACAACGCCCACACAATACAACACCCACACAACACCCACACAATACAACACCCACATAATACAACACCCACACAACACCCACACAATACAACACCCACATAATACAACACCCACACAACACCCACATACTCTTGTACTACCGTCCACAGGATAGCATCTGATACACAGTAAACTAGCGACAAAATCTAAATCTAATGTTCAGTGATAGCTCTAACTTCTAATTATTGATGGGATGTGAGTGTCAATCTAGAGCCCTCGGTCAGCTGTAGAGCTTTTCCAGAGTTGATGGAGTGCAGTGCCACCCTGTCTGTTTGTCTGTGTTTGTTATGCTTTATGTTTGTCTGTGTTTGTTGTTATACTTTATGTTTGTCTGTGTTTGTTGTTATACTTTATGTTTGTCTGTGTTTGTTCTGCTTTATGCTTGTCTGTGTTTGTTGTTATGCTTTATGTTTGTCTGTGTTTGTTGTTATACTTTATGTTTGTCTGTGTTTGTTGTTCTGCTTTGTGCTTGTCTGTGTTTGTTGTTATGCTTTATGCTTGTCTGTGTTTGTTGTTATGCTTTATGCTTGTCTGTGTTTGTTGTTATGCTTTATGCTTGTCTGTGTTTGTTGTTCTGCTTTATGCTTGTCTGTGTTTGTTCTGCTTTATGCTTGTCTGTGTTTGTTATGCTTTATGCTTGTCTGTGTTTGTTCTGCTTTATGCTTGTCTGTGTTTGTTGTTCTGCTTTATGCTTGTCTGTGTTTGTTGTTCTGCTTTATGCTTGTCTGTGTTTGTTGTTCTGCTTTATGCTTGTCTGTGTTTGTTGTTCTGCTTTATGCTTGTCTGTGTTTGTTGTTCTGCTTTATGCTTGTCTGTGTTTGTTGTTCTGCTTTATGCTTGTCTGTGTTTGTTGTTCTGCTTTATGCTTGTCTGTGTTTGTTGTTCTGCTTTATGCTTGTCTGTGTTTGTTGTTCTGCTTTATGCTTGTCTGTGTTTGTTGTTCTGCTTTATGCTTGTCTGTGTTTGTTGTTCTGCTTTATGCTTGTCTGTGTTTGTTGTTCTGCTTTATGCTTGTCTGTGTTTGTTGTCCTGCTTGTCTTTATGCTTGCCTGTCAGCGACTATGTTACACACACACACGTAGTGGAGGCAGGAACCATACATAGTTTTAAGAAGAGGTATGATTCAACTCATGGAGCAGGGAGAGTACCTAGTAGAGATAAGTGAAGAGGCGGGGCCAGGAGCTATCTCGACCCCTGCAACCTCAAATAGGTGAGTACACACATACACTGACACACACAGACACAGACAGACACACACACACACACACACACACACACACACACACACACACACACACACACACACACACACACACACACACACACACACACACACACACACACACACACACATGGGTCCTTAGAGAAGGAGCAGAGATGCTGTGCGTGCCTCAAACCACAATCTTCAACACATCCCTTGAAACTGGGCAACTACCTGAGAAATGGAAGACAGCAAATTTAGTCCCCATATTTAAGAAAGGAAACAGAAACGAGGCACTAAACTACAGACCTGTGTCTCTGACATGCATTGTGTGCAAAGTCATGGAGAAGATTATCAGGAGGAGAGTGGTCGAACACCTGGAACGGAACAAGATTATAAATGAAAACCAGCATGGGTTCATGGAAGGCAAATCTTGTATCACAAACCTCCTGGAGTTTTATGACAAGGTAACAGAAGTAAGACACGAGAGAGAGGGGTGGGTTGATTGCGTTTTCCTAGAGTGCAGGAAGGCCTTTGACACAGTTCCCCACAAGAGATTAGTGCAGAAGCTGGAGGATCAGGCGCATGTAGCAGGGAGAGCACTGCAATGGATCAGGGAATACCTGACAGGGAGGCAGCAACGAGTCATGGTACCTGAAGAGGCATCACAGTGGGCGCCTGTGACGAGCGGGGTCCTAAAGGGGTCAGTTCTAGGACCAGTGCTATTTTTGATATATGCGAACGACATGATTGAAGGAATAGACTCTGAAGTGTCCCTATTCGCAGATGATGTGAAGTTGATGAGAAGAATTAAATCGGATAAGGATGAGGCAGGACTGCAAAGAGACCTGGACAGGCTGGACATGTGGTCCAGAAACTGGCTTCTCGAATTCAGTCCTGCCAAATGCAAAGTCATGAAGATTGGGGAGGGGCAAAGAAGACCGCAGACAGAGTATAGGCTAGGTGGACAAAGACTACAGACCTCACTCAGGGAGAAAGACCTTGGGGTGACCATAACACCGAGCACGTCACCGGAGGCACACAACCAAATAACCGCTGCAGCATACGGGCGCCTGGCAAACCTGAGAATAGCGTTCCGATACCTTAATAAGGAATCGTTCAAGACACTGTACACTGTGTATGTTAGACCCATACTGGAGTATGCAGCACCAGTCTGGAACCCACACCTGGTCAAGCACGTCAAGAAGTTAGAGAAAGTACAAAGGTTTGCAACAAGGCTAGTCCCAGAGCTCAGGGGAATGTCGTACGAGGAAAGGTTGAGGGAAATCGGACTGACGACACTGGAGGACAGAAGGGTCACGGGAGACATGATAACGACATACAAGATACTGCGGGGAATAGACAAGGTGGACAGAGATAGGATGTTCCAGAGAGGGGACACAGAAACAAGGGGTCACAACTGGAAGCTGAAGACTCAGACGAGTCACAGGGACGTTAGGAAGTATTTCTTCAGTCATAGAGTCGTCAGGAAGTGGAATAGCCTAGCAAGTGAAGTAGTGGAGGAAGGAACCATACATAGTTTTAAGAAGAGGTATGATAAAGCTCAGGAAGCAGAGAGAGAGAGGACCTAGTAGCGATCAGTGAAGAGGCGGGGCCAGGAGCTGAGTCTCGACTCCTGCAGCCACAATTAGGTGAGTACAATTAGGTGAGTACACACACACACACACACACACACACACACACACACACACACACACACACACACACACACACACACACACACACACATTATCACCTCAAGAATCAACCTTCTTGCAACATCTTCAGATATCAGTACCAAGAACATTATCCTTCACAGTTTTCCTGTCCAGACCTGGTTCTGTAAATTTCCTCCCCATTATTTTGATGTAACGGCCATTGTGCGTACAATACCTGAAGACAGCGTTAATATCAGGCCCCGAGATACCAGCCAAGAGTGATCCGTAATATATTCCGTCGTTAAATCTGATGTACGACTTTGGCACTACACGTAGGCACTTGACGTAAAGTCATGGGGAGAAGAGAGTGCCAGACATGGGAATGAGGAGATGAAAAGGGTGAAAGTAGTGGGGAATGAAGAGAGAGAGAGAGATGCCACACTTAAGTGTTGGGATGACAAGATGTGACTGAAGAACGGGGAGTGAGAGCTCCATAGATCGATCGATCTATTGACCAAGGATGGGTGTGGGAGTGCTCTGGGAGAGTACAGGATGGGTATGGGAGTGCTCTGTGAGAGTACAGGATGGGTGTGGGAGTGTTCTGGGAGAGTACAGGATGGGTGTGGGAGTGCTCTGGGAGAGTACATGAAGGGTGTGGGAGTGCTCTGGGAGAGTACATGAAGGGTGTGGGAGTGCTCTGGGAGAGTACAGGATGGGTGTGGGAGTGCTCTGGGAGAGTACAGGATGGGTGTGGGAGTGTTCTGGGAGAGTACAGGATGGGTGTGGGAGTGCTCTGGGAGAGTACATGAAGGGTGTGGGAGTGCTCTGGGGGAGTACAGGATGGGTGTGGGAGTGCTCTTGGAGAGTACTGGATGGGAGTGGGAGTGCTCTGGGAGAGTACAGGATGGGAGTGGGAGTGCTCTGGGAGAGTACAGGATGGGTGTGGGAGTGCTCTGGGAGAGTACAGGATGGGTGTGGGAGTGCTCTGGGAGAGTACAGGATGGGTGTGGGAGTGCTCTGGGAGAGTACAGGATGGGTGTGGGAGTGCTCTAGGAGAGTACAGGATGGGTGTGGGAGTGCTCTGGGAGAGTACAGGATGGGTGTGGGAGTGCTCTGGGAGAGTACAGGATGGGTGTGGGAGTGCTCTGGGAGAGTACAGGATGGGTGTGGGAGTGCTCTGGGAGAGTACAGGATGGGTGTGGGAGTGCTCTGGGAGAGTACAGGATGGGTGTGGGAGTGCTCTGGGAGAGTACAGGATGGGTGTGGGAGTGCTCTGTGAGAGTACAGGATGGGTGTGGGAGTGCTCTGTGAGAGTACAGGATGGGTGTGGGAGTGCTCTGGGAGAGTACAGGATGGAAGTGGGAGTGCTCTGGGAGAGTACAGGAAGGATGTGGGAGTGTTCTGGGAGAGTACAGGATGGGTGTGGGAGTGCTCTGGGAAAGTACATGAAGGGTGTGGGAGTGCTCTGGGAGAGTACAGAATGGGAGTGGGGGTGCTCTGGGAGAGTACAGGATCGGTGTGGGAGTGCTCATGGAGAGTACAGGAAGGGTGTTTGAGTGCTCTGGGAGAGTACAGGATGGGTGTGGGAGTGCTCTGGGAGAGTACAGGAAGGGTGTTTGAGTGCTCTGGGAGAGTACAGGATGGGTGTGGGAGTGCTCAGGGAGAGTACAGGAAGGGTGTTTGAGTGCTCTGGGAGAGTACAGGATGGGTGTTGGAGTGCTCAGGGAGAGGACAGGATAGGTGTGGGAGTGCTCTGGGAGAGTACAGGATGGGTGTGGGAGTGCTAAGGGAGAGTACAGGAAGAGTACAGGAAGAGTGTGGGAGTGCTCTGGGAGAGTACAGGATGGGTGTGGGAGTGCTCTGGGAGAGTACAGGATGGGTGTGGGAGTGCTCTGGGAGAGTACAGGAAGAGTGTGGGAGTGCTCTGGAAGAGTACAGGATGGGTGTGGGAGTGCTCTGGGAGAGTACAGGATGGGTGTGGGAGTGCTCTTGGAGAGTACTGGATGGGAGTGGGAGTACTCTGGGAGAGTACAGGATGGGTGTGGGAGTACTCTGGGAGAGTGCAGGATGGGTGTGGGAGTGCTCTGGGATAGTACATGATGGGTGTGGGAGTGCTCTGGGAGAGTACAGGAAGGGTGTAGGAGTGCCCTGGGAGAGTACAGGATGGGAGTGGGAGTGCTCTGGGAGAGTACAGGATGGGAGTGGGAGTGCTCTGGGAGAGAACAGGATGGGAGTGGGAGTGCTCTGGAAGATTACATGATGGGTGAGGGAGTGCTCTGGTAGAGTACAGGATGGGTGTGAGAGTGCTCTGGGAGAGTACAGGGTGGATGTGAGAGTGCTCTGGGAGAGTACAGGAAGGGTGTGGGTGTGCTCTGGGGGAGTACAGGATATTAGTGGGAGTGCTCTGGGAGAGTACAGGAAGGGTGTAGGAATGCTCTGGGAGAGTACAGGATGGATGTGGGAGTGCTCTGGGAGAGTACAGGAAGGGTGTAGGAGTGCCCTGGGAGAGTACAGGATGGGAGTGGGAGTACTCTGGGAGAGTACAGGATGGAAGTGTGAATTGCTCATTACTCTATAATTTGTTCATGATTGTAGCCATGTATAAACGTAAGTAACCATTCTACAGAATTCATTACCTTTGTAACTTGTGAGTTCATTACCTTTGTACCTAGTTCAGCTATCAAAACTTTGGGGGCCCAGTCCCTGGACCCATTACGTACCTCTGTAATCTGTAAATACCTTTGTAACTTGTCATGATTGTGACCAGACCTACCTGGAGTTCATTACCTTTGTAAATTGTGAGTTCATTACCTTTGTAAATTGTGAGTTCATTACCTTTGTAAATTGTGAGTTCATTACCTTTGTAAATTGTGAGTTCATTACCTCTGTAACTTGCTCAGCTATCAAAACTTTGGAGTCCAGTCCCTGGACCAATTATGTACCTCTGTAATCTTTTGACTACCGCCCACAGGATGGGTATGTGGTGACTACCGCCCACAGGATGGGTATGTGGTGACTACCGCCCACAGGATGGGTATGGGGTGACTACCGCCCACAGGATGGGTATGGGGTGCATAATAAACATATTAAACTAACTAAGAGTACAGGATTGGTGTGCAAGTGCTCTGGGAGAGTACAGGATGGGAGTGGGAGTGCTCTGGGAGAATACAGAATGGGAGTGGGAGTGCTCTGGAAGCGTACTGGATGGGAGTAGGAGTGCTCTGGGAGAGCACAGGATGGGAGTGAGAGTGCTCTGGGAGAGTACAGGATGGGTGTGGGTCTGTTCTGAGAGAGTACAGGATGGGTGTGGGCGTGCTCTGGTAGAGTACAGAATGGGTGTGGGAGTGCTCTGGGAGAGTACAGGATCGGTGTGGGTCTGTTCTGGGAGAGTACAGGATGGGTGTGGGCGTGCTCTGGGAGAGCACAGGATGGGAGTGAGAGTGCTCTGGGAGAGTACAGGATGGGTGTGGGTCTGTTCTGGGAGAGTACAGGATGGGTGTGGGTGTGCTTTGGGAGAGTACAGGATGGGTGTGGGAGTGCTCTGGGAGAGTGCAGGATGGGTGTGGGAGTGCTCTGGGAGAGTACAGGTTGGGAGTGGGAGTGCTGTGGGAGAGTGCAGGATGGGAATGGGAGTGCTCTGGCAGAGTACAGGACAGGTGTGGGACTGCTCTGGAAGAGTACAGGATGTGTGTTGGAGTGCTCTGGGAGAGTACAGGAAGGGTGTGGGAGTGCTCTGGGAGAGAACAGGGAGGGAGTGTGAGTGCTCTGGGAGAGTACATGAAGGGTGTGGGAGTGCTCTGGGATAGTACAGGATGGGAGTGGGAATGCTCTGGGAGAGTACAGGAAGGGTGTGGGAGTGCTCTGGGAGAGAACAGGGAGGGAGTGTGAGTGCTCTGGGAGAGTACATGAAGGGTGTGGGAGTGCTCTGGGATAGTACAGGATGGGAGTGGGAATGCTCTGGGAGAGTACAGGATGGGAGTGGGAGTGCTAAGGGAGAGTACAGGAAGAGTGTGGGAGTGCTCTGGGAGAGTACATGATGGGTGTGGGAGTGCTCTGGGAGAGTACAGGATGGGTGTGGGAGTGCTCTGGGAGAGTACAGGAAGAGTGTGGGAGTGCTCTGGAAGAGTGCAGGATGGGTGTGGGAGTGCTCTGGAAGAGTACAGTATGGGTGTGGGAGTGCTCTGGGAGAGTACAGGATGGGAGTGGAAGTCCTCAGGGAGAGTACAGGAAGGGTGCTTGAGTGCTCTAGGAGAGTACAGGATGGGTGTGGGAGTGCTCTGGGAGAGTACAGGAAGGGTGTGGGAGTGCTCTGGGAGAGCACAGGATGGGTGTGGGAGTGCTCTGGGAGAGTGCAGGATGGGTGTGGGAGTGCTTTGGGAGAATACAGGATGGGAGTGGGAGTGCTCTGGGCGAGTACAGGATGGGAGAGGGAATGCTCTGCGAGAGTACAGGATGGGAGTGGGAGTGCTCTGGGAGAGTATAGGATGGGAGTGGGAGTGCTCTGGGAGAGTACAGGATGAATGTGGGAGTGCTCTAGCAGAGTACAGGATGGATGTTGTTGTGCTCTGGGAGAGTACAGGAAGAGTGTGGGAGTGCTCTGGGAGAGTACAGGATGGGAGTGGGAGTGCTCTGGGAGAGTACAGGAAGGGTGTAGGAGTGCTCTGGGAGAGTACAGGATGGGTGTGGGAGTGCTCTGGGAGAGTAAAGGATTGGAGTGGGAGTGCTCTGGGAGAATACAAGATAGAAGTGGGAGTGCTCTGGAAGCGTACTGGATGGGAGTAGGAGTGCTCTGGGAGACCACAGGATGTGAGTGAGAGTGCTCTGGGAGAGTACAGGATGGGTGTGGGTCTGTTCTGGGAGAGTGCAGGATGGGTGTGGGAGTGCTCTGGGAGAGTACAGGATGGGTGTGGAAGTGCTCTGGGAGAGTACAGGTTTGGTGTGGGAGTGCTGTGGGAGAGTGCAGGATGGGAGTGGGAGTGCTCTAGGAGAGTACAGGATGGGTGTGGGAGTGCTCTGGGAGAGGACAGGTTGGGAGTGGGAGTGCTGTGGGAGAGTGCAGGATGGGAGTGGGAGTGCTCTGGCAGAGTACAGGACGGGTGTGGGAGTACTCTGGGAGAGTACAGGATGTGTGTGGGAGTGCTCTGGGAGAGTACAGGATGGGTGTGGGAGTGCTCTGGGAGAGTACAGAATGGGTGTGGGAGTGCTCTGGGAGAGTTCAGGATGGGAGAGGGAGTGCTCTGGGAGAGTACAGGATGGGAGTGGGAGTGCTCTGGGAGAGTACAGGATGGGAGTGGGAGTGCTATGGGTTAGTACAGGATGGGAGTGGGAGTGCTCTGGGAGAGTACAGGATTTGAGTGGGAGTGCTATGGGAGAGTACAGGATGGGAGTGGGAGTGCTGTGGGAGAGTACAGGATGTTAGTGGGAGTGCTGTGGGAGAGTACAGGATGGGAGTGGGAGTGCTATGGGAGAGTACAGGATGGGAGTGGGAGTGCTATGGGAGAGTACAGGATGGGAGTGGGAGTGCTATGGGTTAGTACAGGATGGGAGTGGGAGTGCTCTTTGAGAGTACAGGATTTGAGTGGGAGTGCTATGGGAGAGTACAGGATGGGAGTGGGAGTGCTCTGGGAGAGTACAGGATGGGAGTGGGAGTGCTCTGGGAGAGTACAGGATGGGAGTGGGAGTGCTCTGGGAGATTACAGGATGGGAGTGGGAGTGCTATGGGAGAGTACAGGATGGGAGAGGGAGTGCTATGGGAGAGTGGCTTCGGCATGCTGCATTTAACTGTATTATTTTGTAATTCACCGTATCATGTTCAAATTAATAAATTAATAAATTAATAAATAAATTAACATAAGCTCTGTATAGAGCGACGCGTATTTTGATAGAGCTCCTCCAAAATTGATAAGGCGATAGACAGTGAACCATGACTTGGTAAATATCTTCAAAGAGTGGAACATGATTTGATAAAGCTCTACGCAGAGTGAAACGTGTCCAAATGAAGCTTACACCGAGCGAAACATGATTTAGTGACCCTCTACACAGAGGGATAGATGGCTCTACTAACCTCTACAAGAGTGAAACATAACTTGGTAAACTGCTACAGAGGGCAAAAAGTGACATGGCAAAGCTCTAAACGGAGTGAAACATGACATGACAAAGCTCTGAAAAGAGTGAAACATGACATGACAAAGCTCTAAACAGAGTGAAACATTACATGGCAAAGCTCTAAAAAGAGTGAAACATGACATGACAAAGCTCTAAACAGTGAAATATGACCTGACAAAGCTCTAAAAAGAGTGAAACATAACCTAATAATCTTCTGCACAGAGCAGTAGCTAACAAAGCTCTAAATAGAGCGAAACGTTGCCCAGTTAAAGCTACTTCAACACGTCTCTCTCTCTCTCCACTGCCTCTCTCTCAACTTAAACTTAATTCATAATAAATTCACTTAAACTTTATATATTATGTTGTATCTGTAAGTGGGAGAAGATAGTCTGAGTAATGCAATATACAAGAATGCCTTTTAATGCCTTTTAAAGCCTTTTATAGCAATTTATTGGCCATTGTATGTAGCTGAGCATATGTACAGTAATAATAGCCGGGCCACATACCGTCATACTCCCTTGTAATTGGATATTAATAGAGCATTTAAGCGACTATGTGGTATGTTGCTTCGTGCATGAGGCGCACATTGTCTCCTGTGTGGGTATCGAGTTGGGGCGGATCAGGTGACGCAGTGTGGGTAGTCCCTGTGGGTTTTCACAGTCGGTTCACTATGCTGTTTTGGTGTTAGTCAAGGGGTCTTGGTTTTAAGAAATGGGAATATCCATTTCTCCTCCTTGGAGTAAGTGTATTTCCAGTTCTTCAGAAGGCACGGATTCATCAGCGCTTACCCCATATATGTAATAATAATAATAATAATAATAATAATAATAATAATAATAATAATAATTATTATTATTATTATTATTATTTTTATTATCACACTGGCCGATTCCCACCAAGGCAGGGTGGCCCGAAAAAGAAAAACTTTCACCATCATTCACTCCATCACTGTCTTGCCAGAAGGGTGCTTTACACTACAGTTTTTAAACTGCAACATTAACACCCCTCCTTCAGAGTGCAGGCACTGTACTTCCCATCTCCAGGACTCAAGTCCGGCCTGCCGGTTTCCCTGAACCCCTTCATAAATGTTACTTTGCTCACACTCCAACAGCACGTCAAGTATTAAAAATCATTTGTCTCCATTCACTCCTATCAAACACGCTCACACATGCCTGCTGGAAGTCCAAGCCTCTCGCACACAAAACCTCCTTTACCCCCTCCCTCCAACCTTTCCTAGGCCGACCCCTACCCCGCCTTCCTTCCATTACAGACTGATACACTCTTGAAGTCACTCTGTTTCGCTCATTCTCTCTACATGTCCGAACCACCTCAACAACCCTTCCTCAGCTACTTATATATATATATATATATATATATATATATATATATATATATATATATATATATATATATATATATATATTTTTTTTTTTTTTTTTTTTATCACACCGGCCGATTCCCACCAAGGCAGGGTGGCCCGAAAAAGAAAAACTTTCACCATCATTCACTCCATCACTGTCTTGCCAGAAGGGTGCTTTACACTACAGTTTTTAAACTGCAACATTAACACCCCTCCTTCAGAGTGCAGGCACTGTACTTCCCATCTCCAGGACTCAAGTCCGGCCTGCCGGTTTCCCTGAATCCCTTCATAAATGTTACTTTGCTCACACTCCAACAGCACGTCAAGTATTAAAAACCATTTGTCTCCATTCACTCCTATCAAACACGCTCACGCATGCCTGCTGGAAGTCCAAGCCCCTCGCACACAAAACCTCCTTTACCCCCTCCCTCCAACCCTTCCTTGGCCGACCCCTACCCCGCCTTCCTTCCACTACAGACTGATACACTCTTGAAGTCATTCTGTTTCGCTCCATTCTCTCTACATGTCCGAACCACCTCAACAACCCTTCCTCAGCCCTCTGGACAACAGTTTTGGTAATCCCGCACCTCCTCCTAACTTCCAAACTACGAATTCTCTGCATTATATTCACACCACACATTGCCCTCAGACATGACATCTCCACTGCCTCCAGCCTTCTCCTCGCTGCAACATTCATCACCCACGCTTCACACCCATATAAGAGCGTTGGTAAAACTATACTCTCATACATTCCCCTCTTTGCCTCCAAGGACAAAGTTCTTTGTCTCCACAGACTCCTAAGTGCACCACTCACTCTTTTTCCCTCATCAATTCTATGATTCACCTCATCTTTCATAGACCCATCCGCTGACACGTCCACTCCCAAATATCTGAATACGTTCACCTCCTCCATACTCTCTCCCTCCAATCTGATATTCAATCTTTCATCACCTAATCTTTTTGTTATCCTCATAACCTTACTCTTTCCTGTATTCACCTTTAATTTTCTTCTTTTGCACACCCTACCAAATTCATCCACCAATCTCTGCAACTTCTCTTCAGAATCTCCCAAGAGCACAGTGTCATCAGCAAAGAGCAGCTGTGACAACTCCCACTTTGTGTGTGATTCTTTATCTTTTAACTCCACGCCTCTTGCCAAGACCCTCGCATTTACTTCTCTTACAACCCCATCTATGAATATATTAAACAACCACGGTGACATCACACATCCTTGTCTAAGGCCTACTTTTACTGGGAAAAATTTTCCCTCTTTCCTACATACTCTAACTTGAGCCTCACTATCCTCGTAAAAACTCTTCACTGCTTTCAGTAACCTACCTCCTACACCATACACTTGCAACATCTGCCACATTGCCCCCCTATCCACCCTGTCATACGCCTTTTCCAAATCCATAAATGCCACAAAGACCTCTTTAGCCTTATCTAAATACTGTTCACTTATATGTTTCACTGTAAACACCTGGTCCACACACCCCCTACCTTTCCTAAAGCCTCCTTGTTCATCTGCTATCCTATTCTCCGTCTTACTCTTAATTCTTTCAATTATAACTCTACCATACACTTTACCAGGTACACTCAACAGACTTATCCCCCTATAATTTTTGCACTCTCTTTTATCCCCTTTGCCTTTATACAAAGGAACTATGCATGCTCTCTGCCAATCCCTAGGTACCTTACCCTCTTCCATACATTTATTAAATAATTGCACCAACCACTCCAAAACTATATCCCCACCTGCTTTTAACATTTCTATCTTTATCCCATCAATCCCGGCTGCCTTACCCCCTTTCATTTTACCTACTGCCTCACGAACTTCCCCCACACTCACAACTGGCTCTTCCTCACTCCTACAAGATGTTATTCCTCCTTGCCCTATACACGAAATCACAGCTTCCCTATCTTCATCAACATTTAACAATTCCTCAAAATATTCCTTCCATCTTCCCAATACCTCTAACTCTCCATTTAATAACTCTCCTCTCCTATTTTTAACTGACAAATCCATTTGTTCTCTAGGCTTTCTTAACTTGTTAATCTCACTCCAAAACTTTTTCTTATTTTCAACAAAATTTGTTGATAACATCTCACCCACTCTCTCATTTGCTCTCTTTTTACATTGCTTCACCACTCTCTTAACTTCTCTCTTTTTCTCCATATACTCTTCCCTCCTTGCATCACTTCTACTTTGTAAAAACTTCTCATATGCTAACTTTTTCTCCCTTACTACTCTCTTTACATCATCATTCCACCAATCGCTCCTCTTCCCTCCTGCACCCACTTTCCTGTAACCACAAACTTCTGCTGAACACTCTAACACTACATTTTTAAACCTACCCCATACCTCTTCGACCCCATTGCCTATGCTCTCATTAGCCCATCTATCCTCCAATAGCTGTTTATATCTTACCCTAACTGCCTCCTCTTTTAGTTTATAAACCTTCACCTCTCTCTTCCCTGATGCTTCTATTCTCCTTGTATCCCATCTACCTTTTACTCTCAGTGTAGCTACAACTAGAAAGTGATCTGATATATCTGTGGCCCCTCTATAAACATGTACATCCTGAAGTCTACTCAACAGTCTTTTATCTACCAATACATAATCCAACAAACTACTGTCATTTCGCCCTACATCATATCGTGTATACTTATTTATCCTCTTTTTCTTAAAATATGTATTACCTATAACTAAACCCCTTTCTATACAAAGTTCAATCAAAGGGCTCCCATTATCATTTACACCTGGCACCCCAAACTTACCTACCACACCCTCTCTAAAAGTTTCTCCTACTTTAGCATTCAAGTCCCCTACCACAATTACTCTCTCACTTGGTTCAAAGGCTCCTATACATTCACTTAACATCTCCCAAAATCTCTCTCTCTCCTCTGCATTCCTCTCTTCTCCAGGTGCATACACGCTTATTATGACCCACTTCTCGCATCCAACCTTTACTTTAATCCACATAATTCTTGAATTTACACATTCATATTCTCTTTTCTCTTTCCATAACTGATCATTTAACATTACTGCTACCCCTTCCTTTGCTCTAACTCTCTCAGATACTCCAGATTTAATCCCATTTATTTCCCCCCACTGAAACTCTCCTACCCCCTTCAGCTTTGTTTCGCTTAGGGCCAGGACATCCAACTTCTTTTCATTCATAACATCAGCAATCATCTGTTTCTTGTCATCCGCACTACATCCACGCACATTTAAGCAACCCAGTTTTATAAAGTTTTTCTTCTTCTCTTTTTTAGTAATTGTATACAGGAGAAGGGGTTACTAGCCCATTGCTCCCGGCATTTTAGTCGCCTCATACGACACGCATGGCTTACGGAGGAAAGATTCTTTTCCACTTCCCCATGGACAATAGAAGAAATAAAAAGAACAAGAGCTATTTAGAAAAAGGAGAAAAACCTAGATGTATGTATATATATATATGCATGTGCGTGTCTGTGAAGTGTGACCAAAGTGTAAGTAGGAGTAGCAAGATATCCCTGTTATCTTAGCGTGTTTATGAGACAGAAAAAGAAACCAGCAATCCTACCATCATGCAAAACAGTTACAGGTTTTTGTTTCACAGTCATCTGGCAGGACGGTAGTACTTCCCTGGGTGGTTGCTGTCTACCAACCTACTACCTATATATATATATATATATATATATATATATATATATATATATATATATATATATATATATATATATATATATATATATATATATATTCTGCATAGGCAGAATATAAAGAATTGGTTAACGCGAGTGGGTGTTCAATTGAACCGCTGTTCTACAACGTTAAGGTTCACTATAATGTTCATTTACATACGGTGGAATAGAAATTATGCAAAATACCGGTTATTCTTCCCCAGGGAGGTTCTTACACTGTATCTCTGAGATCGAGATCTCGGGTAAACTGAACTAAAAGTTTGTATGATTCTGGCCTACGTCATCGAGGTTGATAATCAAGAGTGGGAGAGGAATAGTAACCGTAGCTGGTGACTAGTGTTGTCTTGGTTCAGGGTGGTGTTGTAGCTGGTGACTAGTGTTGTCTTGGTTCAGGGTGGTGTTGTAGCTGGTGACTAGTGTTGTCTTGGTTCAGGGTGGTGTTGTAGCTGGTGACTAGTGTTGTCTTGGTTCAGGGTGGTGTTGTAGCTGGTGACTAGTGTTGTCTTGGTTCAGGGTGGTGTTGTAGCTGGTGACTAGTGTTGTCTTGGTTCAGGGTGGTGTTGTAGCTGGTGACTAGTGTTGTCTTGGTTCAGGGTGGTGTTGTAGCTGGTGACTAGTGTTGTCTTGGTTCAGGGTGGTGTTGTAGCTGGTGACTAGTGTTGTCTTGGTTCAGGGTGGTGTTGTAGCTGGTGAGTAATGTTGTCTTGGTTCAGGGTGGTGTTGTAGCTGGTGACTAGTGTTGTCTTGGTTCAGGGTGGTGTAGCTGGTGACTAGTGTTGTCTTGGTTCAGGGTGGTGTTGTAGCTGGTGACTAGTGTTGTCTTGGTTCAGGGTGGTGTTGTAGCTGGTGACTAGTGTTGTCTTGGTTCAGGGTGTTGTAGCTGGTGACTAGTGTTGTCTTGGTTCAGGGTGGTGTTGTAGCTGGTGACTAGAGTTGTCTTGGTTCAGGGTGGTGTTGTAGCTGGTGACTAGTGTTGTCTTGGTTCAGGGTGGTGTTGTAGCTGGTTACTAGTGTTGTCTTGGTTCAGGGTGGTGTTGTAGCTGGTTACTAGTGTTGTCTTGGTTCAGAGTGGTGTTGTAGCTGGTGATTAGTGTTGTCTTGGTTCAGGGTGGTGTTGTAGTTGGTAACTAGTGTTGTCTTGGTTCAGGGTGGTGTTGTAGCTGGTGACTAGTGTTGTCTTGGTTCAGAGTGGTGTTGTAGCTGGTGACTAGTGTTGTCTTGGTTCAGGGTGGTGTTGCAGCTGGTGACCAGTGTGGTCTTGGACCGAGGAAGAGTGGCACTTGGGGACCAGTGTGGTTTTAGATAAAGGATGACACCGAGAAACCAGTGTGGTCCAGGACCATGAACGAAAGGTATCAAAGACCATGAGACCGGAGTACCATGTCTGTTGTGTATGCAAGAAGCGAATGACAGACTGTAACAGACAGCTGGGTCAGATTTATTTAAGAAAGTACTTGCCTAGTTACCTATATGGATTTATTATTTTTGGAGACAATAAACAAAGGAATAGACGTAGACTCGAACCGCGTGAGTTAGACCTGTCTAGCATGGGCTAGTAAGCCTTCTTCAGTGTCTCTGTTCTTAAAACTGAAATCAAACCTCTGGACGTGGTTTGTTACAGATAATCTGTTTTTGGTGGGGTGTGAAGCTTAGATTTGGTGGGCCAGTGAACGCTGGACTTGTTTCGGGTCAGAAAGCCCTCGTCCTGTTTCCTAACGAATAATATAATACCACCATGACCACCACCACTACAACCACCACCACCAGTACCACTACCACTCCTAGTACCACCACCCATTCACCACAAGAAGCAGTTAGCCTCGTAGTCGACTGAGCTGGTTCGAGTACTCAGATCTTTCTCAGATCTCTATAATATTGTCTTTACTGTCTAGTCATGGTGGTACTAGCAATCAGAACCTCAAGGGACAAGAACCTACGCTTCCTTTAAATAAAGTCAGATATACCAGAGTTCTGAGTCTCAAAAGAACGTCTTTGGCCATAGGGGCATATGACGTCTCAATGGGGAAACGTCAACATTAACGTGGGTGTAAATTACTTTTAAAAGAAGATTTGAAAGTGGTAATTGAGTTTTATGGGCCAAGGAACAAGCATATGCCCACTCTAGCTCCACCGACAAACTGAAAACAACCGAATTGTTGCCTTAACAACCTAATTACCTCGTTGTTTCGACCAACGGTCCCATTGTTAGTTACTGCTGCTCCTATAAGGCCTCTAATTGTCGTGGTAGTTTAATGGGGTCCAGATGTGTAGTTATCCTAGTGGATCTCTGTCTTAAGTCTTGCTCTCGTAGGATGATCAAGATGCTTATCAACTCTTGTGTTGAGTCCACTGCAAAAACAGGGTAAAGATGTTGACTGTGTTTCGAGGGAGTGGCCTTTATTGCTCGTCCATGTCTGCCTAAATGTCTCTCTCAGTGGCTTGTCTGCGTGGGCCTTTTGTTTAAGAAATATTTCAGTGATTAATATTTGGGTTTTATAGTCATACCTGCAGAGAGAGAGAGAGAGAGAGAGAGAGAGAGAGAGAGAGAGAGAGAGAGAGAGAGAGAGACAGACAGACAGACAGACAGACAGACAGAGAGAGAAAAATTTGTGTACCAGGCAATACATTTAATTTTACAGATTCCTCTCAAGGATTCTTTGTAGGTGTAATTACACACACACACACACACACACACACACACACACACACACACACACACACACACACACACACACACACACACACACACACACACACACACTCACTCACACACTCACACACATAGATATAAATAGATATATTTCTACGTAAGTACTTCATTAATTAATCTTAACAAAAATTCGTTCACAATACAAGATATTATATATATATATATATATATATATATATATATATATATATATATATATATATATATATATATATATATATATATATATATACCACAGTACCATAACTGGAACAAATCACAACTAACCCACAAACTGCATATTAAAGTTGTTTGATATTTCGGCTCGCCCTGGACCATCATCAAGACGCGGGCAAGAAGACAGGGAAGAGAAAACCAGAAGTCACTTTAAGACAATGTCAGGTCATATCATGTGCCTGCTGGAGATGAGATCTTGAGATGGAGAGAAACTGAGCAAATTACTGGCTATGCCTCTCACTATGCTCATAATTGTTCAACGTACGTTTCGCCCGCAGCGAGGGCGAAATGACGAATGTTTCTACTTAGATCTAGTGATGAGAGAAGCCAGCATCATTATATAAGAAGCCAGGAATAAAAATAATGGTTTATTCCTACGTTGGACTACGTGCGGCCAGCAGTAACAGCCTGGCTGATCAGGCCCTGATCCACCGGGAGGCCTGGTTGTGGACCGGGCCGCGGGGTCGTTGACCTCCTGGAATACTCTCCAGGTAGACTCAGAGTTGATCTCCAGTTTGGACGCTAAATTTTCCCAGAATTATCGATTAATTTGTGTACGACCTAACGTCAGGAAATCTGTTAATTATTGGATTAGCTTCTTTGGATAGATTAGCTTAGGGTAGGTTAGCTTTGGATAGGTTAGGTTAGGTTAGTATGCTTTGATTAGGTGAGATTACGTTAGGCAGTGGCAGTTGTGGTTGTGACTTTGGTGGTAATGGTGGTGGTGATAGTTGTGATTGTGACCGTGGTGATGATGGTGGTGGTGGCAGTGGTAGTTGTGGTTGTGACCTTTGTGATGATGGTGGTAGTGGTAGTTGTGGTTGTGATCTTGGTGGTAGTGGTGGTGGTGGTGGTAGTGGTAGTTGTGGTTGTGACCTTGATGATAATGGTGGTAGTTGTGGTTGTAACCGTGGTGATGATGGTGGTAGTGGTAGTTGTGGTTGTGACCGTGATGGTAATGGTGGTAGTGGCAGTGGTAGTTGTGGTTGTGACCTTGGTGGTAATGGTGGTAGTGGCAGTGGTAGTTGTAGTTGTGACCGTGGTGGTAGTGGCAGTGGTCACAGCTCTGACTAAGTCTACGGGACCAGCATGCCATGATTCACCACAGACGCTGTCGCCAACCATTCTCTCTCTGGGAGCTAAAATACTACTGATTTGTACAACTAATCATCATTAATTCAACCAATTCTGATTTTACTAAATTAGTTACATAATGCCATTCTTACTGTGATCTGTAATTTGTTAGGCTGGATTTGTCTAAAGTTAGGGAAGATTACATCAACGTTTATTTATATATATATGTGTGTGTGTGTGTGTGTAACAGAAACGTTCCAACAGGAGTGCCACTCCTGTTGGAACACTAGACTCTTGGAGTAGTGTGTTGATGGAACAGTTGAAGAATAGATGTCACTGTACAGTGGCTGGAACAATTCACAACTAACTCACAGTACCATCGCCGGAATAATTAAGAAGACATAAGACAGTACCTCACTAATCAGTAAAGATTACAGTAGACAGTAATTGAAAAGACAGAAAACACACACACACACACACACACACACACACACACACACACACACACACACACACACACACACACACACACACACACACACACACACACACACACATACACACACACACACACACACAGAATGTTCCAGAGATGGGACACAACAACAAGGGGTCACTCTTAGAAGTTGAAGACACAGATGAATCACAGGGATGTTAGGAAGTATTTCTTCAGCCACAGAGTAGTCAGGAAGTGGAATAGTTTGGGAAGCGATGTAGTGGAGGCAGGATCCATACATAGCTTTAAGCAGAGGTATGATAAAGCTGACGGTTCAGGGAGAGTAACCCAGTAGCTGCCAGTGACGAGGCGAGGCCAGGAGCTATGAATAGACCCCTGCAGCCACAACTAGGTGAGTAAACACACACACACACACACACACACACACACACACACACACACACACACACACACACACACACACACACACACACTAATAAGCAGTCAACCAGTCATCCTGACAGCGGAGGTAAGACTGAATTTCCAAACACACGTCTGGGAAAATTAAACAAGTCTCAGCCTGGACACTTGACATTTTAAACCAACTTAGATTAAACCACAAATACATTTGAACGTCTACATTGGTTTTGTTTTAAGTGGTTTAGAAACCCAGATGTTGAGAAGTAAAACACTTGTGCAGAGATCTGGGAATGTTTATTGAATAAACATCTCGCCAGCCACTTGCTTCTTCAGTCCAATAAAGAGAAGAACGGAGTAAGAAGAGGAGTTTGGGGTAATCAGTCCCACAGCCTCGAGTCGGTGTTCCGTCCATCGGAGAAGCGACTTATATACCATTTTTGGAAACGTTTCGCCAACAGGAGGCTTTCACAATGAAGGTTCCAAAACGTTGCAAAATTCTCTAGTTCTTTTTATTGGCTAAATAATGCACTTGTGCCCGTTGATTCATACTGACAGTATCAGTCTAATGTCTACCTCCAGAGAGTATCAGTCTAATGTCTACCTCCAGAGAGTATCAGTCTAATGTCTACCTCCAGAGAGTATCAGTCTAATGTCTACTTCCAGAGAGTATCAGTCTAATGTCTACCTCCAGAGAGTATCAGTCTAATGTCTACCTCCAGAGAGTATCAGTCTAATGTCTACCTCCAGAGAGTATCAGTCTAATGTCTACCTCCAGAGAGTATCAGTCTAATGTCTACCTCCAGAGAGTATCAGTCTAATGTCTACCTCCAGAGAGTATCAGTCTAATGTCTACCTCCAGAGAGTATCAGTCTGCTTTCTACCTCCAGAGAGTATCAGTCTGCTTTCTACCTCCAGAGAGTATCAGTCTACTTTCTACCTCCAGAGAGTATCAGTCTACTTTCTACCTCCAGAGAGTATCAGTCTACTTTCTACCTCCAGAGAGTATCAGTCTACTTTCTACCTCCAGAGAGTATCAGTCTACTTTCTACCTCCAGAGAGTATCAGTCTGCTTTCTACCTCCAGAGAGTATCAGTCTACTTTCTACCTCCAGAGAGTATCAGTCTACTTTCTACTTCCAGAGAGTATCAGTCTACTTTCTACCTCCAGAGAGTATCAGTCTGCTTTCTACCTCCAGAGAGTATCAGTCTACTTTCTACCTCCAGAGAGTATCAGTCTACTTTCTTCCTCCAGAGAGTATCAGTCTACTTTCTACCTCCAGAGAGTATCAGTCTGCTTTCTACCTCCAGAGAGTATCAGTCTGCTTTCTACCTCCAGAGAGTATCAGTCTACTTTCTACCTCCAGAGAGTATCAGTTACTTTCTACCTCGAGATAGTATCAATCTACTTTCTACCAGGAGAAAGTAGATAGCACTGATGTGTTAAGTGTACCTGCTCTGCACGTTTCGCCACAAGTGTCTTTCGCCTCGTGGCAAAACGTTTTCTGTAATAAATGTCCTGGACTGGACGTAAATGCCTTTTTCCACATCTTTGCGGTATCACCAGACCATTTTTCAGTCTAAACAGTGTTGAGACGGTACATGGTAGTACACAGGAGTATATGACAGCACATGGTAGTACACAGGAGTATATGACAGTACATGGTAGTACACCGGAGTATGTGACAGTACATGGTAGTAGACGGGAGTATATGACAGTAGTACATGGTAGTACACCGGAGTATATGACAGTACATGGTAGTACACAGGAGTATATGACAGTACATGGTAATACACAGGAGTATATGACAGTACATGGTAGTACACAGGAGTATATGACAGTACATGGTAGTACATAGGAGTATATGACAGTGCATGGTAGTACACAGGAGTATATGACAGTACATGGTAGTACACAGGAGTATATGACAGTACATGGTAGTACCCCGGAGTATATGACAGTACATGGTAGTACACAGGAGTATATGACAATACATGGTAGTACACAGGAGTATATGACAGTACATGGTAGTACACCGGAGTATATGACAGTAGTACATGGTAGTACACAGGAGTATATGACAGTACATGGTAGTACACAGGAGTATATGACAGTACATGGTAGTACACAGGAGTATATCACAGTAGTACATGGGAGTATATGACAGTACATGGTAGTACACGGGAGTATATCACAGTAGTACATGGTAGTACACGGGAGTACATGACAGTAGTACATTGTAGTAGACGGGAGTACATGACAGTAGTACATGGTAGTACACGGGAGTACATGAGAGTAGTACATGGTAGTACACGAGGGTACATGACAGTAGTACACGGGAGTACATGACAGTAGTACATGGTAGTACACGGGAGTACATGACAGTAGTACATGGTAGTACACGGGAGTACATGACTAGTACATGGTAGTACACGGGAGTTTATAACATGGTAGTACACGGGAGTATATGACAGTAGTACATGGTAGTACACGGGAGTACATGACAGTAGTACATGGTAGTACACGGGAGTATATAACATGGTAGTACACGGGAGTATATGACAGTAGTACATGGTAGTACACGGGAGTATATGACAGTAGTACATGGTAGTACACGGGAGTATATAACATGGTAGTACACGGGAGTATATGACAGTAGTACATGGTAGTACACGGGAGTATATGACAGTAGTACATGGTAGTACACGGGAGTATATAACATGGTAGTACACGGGAGTATATGACAGTAGTACATGGTAGTACACGGGAGTATATGACAGTAGTACATGGTAGTACACGGGAGTATATGACATGGTAGTACACGGGGGTACATGACAGTACAAGGGAAGTACAAATATTAGACAACTTTAGATTACAATCTACTACTTGTGTCTAAATTAAAGCGACAGGAACGCTTCCCAAATTAGAAATCTTGTATATTTCGACCCCCATTTTGGGGTCCTCTTCAGAAGATAGGATCCCAGAAAAGGGGGTGAAAATATACAGACCAATTAATTTTCTGACTTTGTGTCTCCATCTTGGTTATTATTGAGAATAATTAGATACCATTGAGAATGGTGCCATTTTTTGTGTCTGGAATTTCATAAAAAAAAATGCTGGAAAAACTACCATGAGTTGGCACAAATCGTTAAAAAAATGTAATTGAGAAACGTATTATTGATTTTTTCTATGCCTATTTAAAATTATATTTTCCAAAACAGAAAAAAATCTATCCAAATTTTTGATTTAAGGATGTGAAAAATCTATGAACAATAGCCATAATTTTAGAATGTTATTTTATAGACGGATGCATTAGCTATATCATATCAAAAATTTAATCTGATATCTGTATAAACAAAAGCAAGACAGCCGAGGAAAGTGCCAAGAAGTCTTCAATAGAAAGACGAGTAGCAACACCCCTCTACATCCGTCACCGGCCGAGGTTGGCCGAGCACTGAGTTGTCAACGATTGTTTTTATTCGTGGAAATTACCCATTGTTGCCATTTTCCAAACTTCACCACTTATTATTTTACCACTCAAAACAAAAATAACGATAGTTATCTTGAGTATTTTATTTTCAACGTACTTTTGCCGATGTGACGCAGGCGATAACGTCACACATCGATCTTTGCAATTAGCTATAAAAAAGAATTAAAATTGACAGGCTGGACTAATCTGGCAACTGATGCTCACGGAGAAAATTAAAATATTTCTCAGATTTTCGACTCTTTTTCACGATTTTTTTTTATCGTACCTTGATAAACACTTATTGCTTTTGAAGGGCTTTTGATCCAGAGAATTAGAGCTACGCCTCTCTTTCTTCGGATCACACTTCATTGCCTGGTATTTCCCAAGTGCTACACGACCCACACGGGTTTAGCATTCACCCAAGATGGTGTCCTGATCCTCTTAATGTTACGTTAGGGTATTTAACTCCGACATTTAACCTCAGTTAATTAACACCGTCATTAACTAATTTAAAATCACTGTAATTAACCCCATTATTAAAATTTAAATATTTAACTCCGTTATTAAAGCTACGACGTTTAACTTTGTTAATTAAAATTAACTAAGGGTCTTATTATAGTCGTTTAAACTGAGGTGTTGAATAATGGGATTTAAATCGCCCTTTACACTCTTGCTGACTAGTGGTCATGTATTTATCAGTAGTTACTGAAGTGTTATGTGGTGTTATTGTGTTATATGGTGTTATTGTGTGTTATGTGTTGTGTGTTATGTGGTGTTATTGTGTTATGTGGTGTTATTGTGTGTTATGTGGTGTTATTGTGTGTTATGTGGTGTTATTGTGTTATATGGTGTTATTGTGTGTTATGTGGTGTTGTGTGTTATGTGGCGTTATTGTGTTATGTGGTGTTATTGTGTTATGTGGTGTTATTGTGTGTTATGTGGTGTTGTGTGTTATGTGGTGTTATTGTGTTATGTGTTGTGTGTTATGTGGTGTTATTGTGAGTTATGTGGTGTTGTGTGTTATGTGGTGTTATTGTGTTATGTGGTGTTGTGTGTTATTGTGTGTTATATGGTGTTATTGTGTGTTACGTGGTGTTGTGTGTTATGTGGTGTTATTGTGTTATATGGTGTTATTGTGTGTTATGTGGTGTTGTGTGTTATGTGGTGTTATTGTGTTATGTGGTGTTATTGTGTGTTATGTGGTGTTATTGTGTGTTATGTGGTGTTGTGTGTTATGTGGTGTTATTGTGTTATGTGTTGTGTGTTATGTGGTGTTATTGTGTGTTATATGGTGTTATTGTGTGTTACGTGGTGTTGTGTGTTATGTGGTGTTATTGTGTTATGTGGTGTTATTGTGTTATGTGGTGTTATTGTGTGTTATGTGGTGTTATTGTGTGTTATGTGGTGTTATTGTTTTATGTTGTGTTGTGTTATGTGGTGTTATTGTGTGTTATGTGGTGTTATTGTGTGTTATGTGGTATTGTGTGTTATATGGTGTTATTGTGTGTTATGTGGTGTTGTGTGTTATGTGGTGTTGTGTGTTATTGTGTGTTATGTGGTGTTATTGTGTTATGTGGTGTAATTCCGTGTTATGTGGTGTTCTTGTGTGTTATGTGGTGTTATTGTGTGTTATGTGGTGTGTGTTATGTGGTGTTATTGTGTGTTATGTGTTATTGTGTAATGTGGTGTTATTGTGTGTTATGTGGTGTTATTGTTATGTGGTGTTATTGTGTGTTATGTGGTGTTGTGTGTTATGTGGTGTTATTGTGTGTTATGTGGTGTTATTGTGTTATGTGGTGTTATTGTGTGTTATGTGGTTATTGTGTGTTATGTGGTGTTGTGTGTTATGTGGTGTTATGTGGTGTTATTGTGTGTTATGTGCTGTTGTGTGTTATTGTGTGTTATGTGGTGTTATTGTGTTATGTGGTGTAATTCCGTGTTATGTGGTGTTCTTGTGTTATGTGGTGTTAGTGTGTGTTATGTGGTGTTATTGTGTGTTATGTGTTATTGTGTTATGTGGTGTTCTTGTGTGTTATGTGGTGTTATTGTGTGTTATGTGGTGTTATGTGGTTTTATTGTGTTATGTGGTGTTATTGTGTGTTATGTGGTGTTATTGTGTATTATGTGGTGTTATTGTGTTATGTGGTGTTATTGTGTGTTATGTGGTGTTATGTAGTGTTATTGTGTGTTATGTGGTGTTATTGTGTGTTATGTGGTGTTATGTAGTGTTATATGGTGTTATTGTGTGTTATGTGGTGTTATTGTATGGTATGTAGTGTTGTGTGTTATGTGGTGTTATTGTGTGCTATGTGGTGTTATTGTGTGTTATGTGGTGTTATTGTGTGCATTTGTGGTGTTATTGTGTTTTGTGTAGCATTGTGTTAGCCTATACAGACACAAAAAGCCTTTACATACCCACACAAGCCTATACAAACTCAGTCAAGCCTATACAAACCCATACAAGCCTATACAAACTCAGTCAAGCCTATACAAACCCACACAAGCCTATACAAACCCACACAAGCCTATACAAACCCACACAAGCCTATACAAACTCACACAAGCCTATTCAAACCCACACAAGCCTATACAAACCCACACGAGCCTATATAAACCCACATATGCCTATACAAACCCGCACAAGCCTATACAAACCCACACAAGCCTATATAAACCTACACAAGCCTATACAAACCCACACAAGCCTATATAAACCTATACAAGCCTATACAAACCCACACAAGCCTATATAAACCTACACAAGCATATACAAACCCACACAAGTATATACAAACCCACACAAGCATATACAAACCCACACAAGCATATACAAACCCACACAAGCATATACAAACCCACACAAGCATATACAAACCCACACAAGCATATACAAACCCACACAAGCATATATAAACCCACACAAGCATATATAAACCCACACAAGCATATACAAACCCACACAAGCATATATAAACCTACACAAGCATATACAAACCCACACAAGCATATATAAACCTACACAAGCATATACAAACCCACACAAGCATATATAAACCTACACAAGCATATACAAACCCACACAAGCATATATAAACCTACACAAGCATATATAAACCCACACAAGCATATACAAACCCACACAAGCATATATAAACCTACACAAGCATATACAAACCCACACAAGCATATATAAACCTACACAAGCATATATAAACCCACACAAGCATATACAAACCCACACAAGCATATATAAACCTACACAAGCATATATAAACCCACACAAGCATATACAAACCCACACAAGCATATATAAACCTACACAAGCATATATAAACCCACACAAGCATATACAAACCCACACAAGCATATACAAACCCACACAAGCATATATAAACCTACTCAAGCATATATAAACCTACACAAGCATATATAAACCTACACAAGCATATATAAACCCACACAAGCATATACAAACCCACACAAGCATATATAAACCTACACAAGCATATATAAACCTACACAAGCATATACAAACCCACACAAGCATATACAAACTCACACAAGCATATACAAACCCACACAAGCATATACAAACCCACACAAGCATATATAAACCTACACAAGCCTATATAAACCTACACAAGCATATACAAACCCACACAAGACCACACAAACTTTGCATACTTTAAAGATTTTTCTAAATTAAATATATTTTTACCAGACAACAATAATCGGCTCGATGAAGAAGCATATAACTGACTTGACCTTCCTAGATGCTGCTAACAAGATCTTAGATGTGCTAGGACTTGCTAACTGACCTTATCTCAGGCACAGGTTATGTAGCTAAGATATGCAATCACTGTGTGAAAGCCAGGCAGATGTAGAAAGGTACGTGTGTGTGTGTGTGTGTGTGTGTGTGTGTGTGTGTGTGTGTGTGTGTGTGTGTGTGTGTGTGTGTGTGTGTGTGTGTGGTCTAATTAGGTTGGTGTGTAGACTTCTAAGTCATTAGATCTAATGATAGCTTTCTTTAGTGTTGACTACAGAATTTAGTTCCCTTCACTCCTTCCACATTAACTGACTTTATATGTGTATATATATATATATATATATATATATATATATATATATATATATATATATATATATATATATATATATATATATATATATATATATATATATATATATATATGTCGTGCCGAATAAGTAAAACTGGTCACTTAGCAGGAACTCATTTAAAATTAAGTCCTTTCTAAAATTTTCTCTTATACGTTTAAAGATATATTTTTTCATTTCTGTTAACGTGTTTCATTACGTAGTGTAGAAGCTGCTTTTGTTATTTACGTGAAATTACACATACGTCTTGACGTTCCTGCTGTAATTTAGCTCACAGGTGATATTAGTGCAGTGGTTGGCTTGAAATTAATTAGTTCACTGACATGTGTGTCTACTCAGCTACTGGCTGACTTGTGTATTCTTATTACCCCTCCGGATACACTACTAGTCGACAAGGTTGGAAATCCCTAGTGCACACTTTCTTAATATGGCCTTACCTCTTAGCTAAATGATTGAATAACACCTTATTAGGGGATTAGGTACAGAAAGCTTGTTCTGTTTTGATTTATTGGTTTTTAAAGATAGAGCCAAGGATCCAGTTACCTGTGTAAATACAGTGTCAGAGAGAGAGAGAGAGAGAGAGAGAGAGAGAGATTTTTTATACTTAGATCTCGCTCGAAATTGCATTCCAAATTGCTAAACCCATAGGGCTTTGGCAGCAGCTGGTAATTGACAGAAAATTATGTTTAATTAATGATAAGGTACCGTACTCCAGCATCAACCTATTTTCTTGGAGGGTGAACGTTGTGTGTTGCATTGCATGTACAGTGTTGTTCAGTGATCAGTTCAATCATTGTGCAAGATGCGAATGTCGTGTTATAGGTTAGGTTAGGTAAGATTTGTCAGGTAACAGGACTAGTGTTTCCTGACGAGGGTCTTAGTCTTATGATGACCCACAGCTGGAGCTTTTGGTTATCTGACCGAGACACAGGTTGCAGAAGGAGTTTTTGTTGGGGCAACGTTTCGCCTTGTATCAAGTTTCGCTATATGTAGAGCTTTATCAAGTAATGCTTCACTCTGTATAGAGTTTCCTCTCTGTGTAAAGCTATATTAAGACATGACAGAGCATGTTTTGCCAACTGTCTTGTCTTCACTACTCTAATACATCAACCAACCCTTTTGAAGTCCAAGGCTTCAACTAACTCCCTCTCACTAGTTCTTTATTTGCGCCTGCTAATAGGCTCCAGCTGCCTACTTAGTAGTCCACCAGTGAACTAAGAAAAAAACTAGTTTTATGCACGCCTAGGAATGAGTTTCTAGAGTAAATATAGTTTATCTAACTTCATTAGTTGCTTACTTGGGTAGTTTATTATTTAGGCTTAAAGTCTATCGGCCTTTGTACCTAAATTAGGCTTAAACCTATTTAGGTTTAAAGGCATGAGGTTATTTAGGCACTTTAGAAGAATCAAGACACCCCTTACTCCTTTAAAGGGAGATAAGGGAGGTGTAGCCATTTAAATTCATATATCCAATTCGCCCACAAACACACTTAGGGGACAAGAACCTGATCTCCCGCTCAGTATGTTGCCAGAGAGCTAACAATCAGAACCTGATTATTATTATATTTATTGATACGTGATAAATCCGGAAGGTTCATAAAGAATCTGGCCAATGGGAGGTAATCACGTTTGATCCGAGGAAGTGGAGGTCGGCGCAACTTCACTGGCTCAAAATCACTGGTATCAAGGCGGCCCAGTGAATTTAGTCAAGAGCTGAACTACCAATCAACCCCAAATAAGCAACACATTGATTTAATAATAGCTAATCAGGATGAATGGGGAGGAATCAACCAATCAGAATAGAGAAGATTCGCTAGAATGGAAAGTCAATCTCACCAACCAATGACAATTCACCGTACTGATGATGGTTGTTGTATATAAGAGAAGCCAAAATCGAATCTTTCTTGTACTCTGAGTGGGCAGCCATCCTTGAAGCCAAGCCTCGTCTGATATTATCATCTCTGATTGAGATCTCCGTTTCCCGTCTTGAAGGTTGCTCAGAGGATCAAAAACTCTGCAAGCTTTACTGCCATTGGTGGAAGGAGAAACTGCAGAGAAAGTCTTTTAAGCTGACTATGGCTCGCTCTAAGCAGAGCTGTATTTAGTTTTAGCATCTGTGATTGAGATTTCCGGAAGGAGTTTTAAAATACAGGAAATCCATCAGATTTAGAGTTATCTCCTTCGTAGAAAGAGAATGGCTCTAAGTACACTAGCTTATAAACTGATTTTCGCTCTAGATAGAGATTTATTACTAGCATACATATGCCCGAATTGCAGTTCACTAGACAAGGAAAGAGAATAAGTTTGTTTTGAGTCAGTGACTTGATTAAGCTCTGGAGAGAGGCAGACAGCAGTCACCACGACATGTTTACTGACAACATTTCCGTCCTGGGACCTAAATGTGCCTTTCTCCTCTATCGGTGCCAAACACCGTTATATCTAGTTGACAAAGCTCTGTCTAGAGCGAAACATCGTGTAAATAAGCATTTTCTCCCACACATAGACTATTAGCATTATACTTGTCGACGAGTCCTGTCTCCCCCACGTAACCATTCCTTACTCGTTCAGATTAACGGGCCAATAACTTTCACGGAAACGACTCCTAATGGAGTATTTCATAATCGTTATGGGGAGATAAGAAGATGACGGACATCCATGATAATGGCATTAATTACTAATCAAGTCATAAATGACTTGATTGAGCAAAACCCACATGAGGTAATCACCTTACCACTGTGGTTGCTAAACTGTTCCCAGTGGTGATTGTATCTTGTATCAGGGCGAACTGTGGATTAACTGGCCCAGAGGATTTAGTGTTTGTGTGTGTGTGTGTGTGTGTGTGTGTGTGTGTGTGTGTGTGTGTGTGTGTGTGTGTGTGTGTGTGTGTGTGTGTCAAGGGGCAGTCTGTATTAAAGGAGCAAAAGTTTGCTTTTCAAGTTTTGCGGGGTTGGGGTTGAGGCTCAGCTCCTGGCCCCGCCTCATGTATCGTCGCAGTGCTATGATATCAATAATAATAATACTCATAATTCTGAAAGGTTTCAAAAAAAATTACTATAGGTTAGGTAAGGTTCGTCAGGAAACAGGACAAATGTTTCCTGACGCGGGTCTTAGTCAGATGATGACCCGCCTTTGGAGCTTTTGGTCATCTGACCGAGGCCTTCCGCTGGCTTACCGGTCCACCCCTTTAAAAATTATGGTCATTTATAACCAGTCTGTCTATATAAATTACTATATATTAATTATTATTATTATTATTATTATTAGTAGTAGTAGTAGCAGCAGCAGTAGTAGTAGCAGCAGTAGTAGTAGCAGCAGTAGTAGTATTCTCTAGGTTAGCAAGTATTGTTTAGGGTAGAAAATATTCCATAGTCTAGAAAGTATTCTCAAAGTATTATTATGGCTCAAAGTATTATCGAAGCCAGAAAATATCAAGAAAATATTATTGAGAGTCACAAAGGCAGAAAGTCTTAGGAATAAGAGGAAGTGTTAGAAAGTGACAGAAAGTATGCTGGAAAGTGAAAAGTATTCTGGAGAATAGAAAGTATTGGGAAGGCTGGGAAGTTAATCACCTTCATACAAGCAGTGATCAACTCAAGCGAGACAAGCACGTAAGAAAACACCATTTGTATATTCTCCTCCTCAGAGAGTATCTCAATCTTTGTCAGCGGTCAAGGTAGGCGCAAAATCACCTCCTATCAGCTTCCAAAAAGAATGGTGTGTGGGTGTGTGTGTGTGTGTGTGTGTGTGTACTCACCTACTTGAGTTGTGTGTGTGTGTACTCACCTAATTGATGTTGCAGGGGTCGAGTCCTAGCTCCTCTGTGTATGTGTGTGTGTGTGTGTGTGTGTGTGTGTGTGTGTGTGTGTGTGCGTGTGTGTGTGTGTAGAGACAGCAGTTTCTTGGCTCCAGTCTAATAGAAAATAACGCACACAGTAACAACACACCCAATATAAACGCACTCCAAGCCGAGTGTCTTAGCAACAAGTGCTTTTAACAAATGGTAACTCTCTCTCTCTCTCTCTCTCTCTCTCTCTCTCTCTCTCTCTCTCTCTTTTACACAGGGTTTGACATGGTTAAGGATCCCTAGCTTTATTGACAAGCTATTTACAGGTTAAGGATTCCTAACTTTATTGGCAAGTTAACAGCTGTTACCTACATCAGCTCATTTGAAAGCATTTTTATTGTTATGAGACATACAAGTAGGGAACAGGATGAAGTTGGAGCCATCTGTGGGCCAGCATTTTCATTTGATCAACTGACTTTATCTCGTTGACATCATTATGCTGTACGAATGTACAATCTCCCACATCGTTTATCTTAATAAAAAGCGAGTTAAACTGTATTTCTTATAATACCAAACATAATTTGATAGTGCCAGGTTCAACATGGAACAACACCCAATTAATCAGCCAGAGGTGAGAATCAATCTTGTTCTCGCTATCTTACCCACATTATTATTATTATTATTATTATTATTATTATTATTATTATTATTATTATTATTATTGTCACTTATATTCTATTAATCAACAATATGACACCCTCCTCAGTAATAATACAGAACTATTATTCAAAATAATAATAATAATAATAATTAAATGAATAGTGTTAGGGTGAAAGCAGGTACAGTACACGAGGGTCATTAAGGCTGCGTATCACCTGTGCACCACCAGTCTAAGAATACTTTAATACCTTAAACCAGAGATAAAATATTTTCTCGGTATGTATATATATATATATATATATATATATATATATATATATATATGTGTGTGTGTGTGTGTGTGTGTGTGTGTGTGTGTGTGTGTGTGTGTGTGTGTGTGTGTGTGTGTGCTCACCTACTCACCTAGTTAAGGTTGCAGGGGTCGAGTCCTAGCTCCTGGCCCTGCCTCTTCACTGGTCGCTACAAGGTCACTCTCGCTGTGTGTGTGTGTGTGTGTGTGTGTGTGTGTGTGTGTGTGTGTGTGTCTTTGAATCACGGTCTGTTGTAATGGTCATCTCTTCCGTATATGAGGTTATTTTGATAAAGAATGTTGTACCTTCGACATATTTCGAGGGTTTTACTACTAGTGTGGTGCAGCTGTTAGCAACTAGATTGGTCGAGATAAATGCTATGTAATACCCACACAATAGCAAAAATAAATAGATCTGTGATTTGGTAAAGCCGAAGCCCTGTATATAAAATTGTTGGTAAAGGTTAAGAAATATTTGTCAGGAAACAGGACAAGTGTTTCCTGACGCGGGTCTTAGTTATATGATGACCCGTTGCTGGAGCATTTGGTCATCTGACCGAGGCCTTCCGCTGGCTTACCCCTCCACCCCTTTAAAAATAATTTGCATGAGTCTACCCATTTCATTTTTTTGGTAGTGCAAGAATGGTATATAATACCGACAAGATGAAATTAAGACACATGTGCAACATCTAGGTATCTATATTGTAGACGTTTCGCCCACCAGTGGCTTTATCAATACAAATTCCAGGACATAACTTGAAGACAGTAGGACCTATATAGTCCTACTGTCTTCAAGTTATACAGATACCCAGATGTTGCACATGTGTCTTAATTTCAACTTCATATTTTTTGGTAACATTCGCCCTAATCTCTGCCTTGTTTATGTCCAGTGGCTCACCGAGGCCCTGGAGAGAACCTGGCTTAGGAACCAGGTTGTCTTCAGGGCCTCGGTGATACTCTTAGTGATTTTTCCTCGTAAAGGGTCGCAGTATACTGCATTTAGGTCAGTTTTTCCAGCTAGACAGGTCAGAGACCTGGAAGTTTCGGGTAGATTTTGTACTCTTATCGGACCTCATCTAATTAAGTACAATAACCCCACAGCCATTAACCAGGTTGAGTAAGGTTCGTTAAGAAACAGGACAAATATTTCTTGATGTTGGTCTTAGATGACCCGCCGTTGTAGCTTTTGGTCATCTGATCGAGGCCTTCCGCTGGCTTACCCCTACACCGTTTTCAAAATTATGGTCATATTTCTAACCAACATCTTATTAACCAGGTTATATTAACCAGGTTATATTTAAATTGAAGATAACTGAAAAGTTGTATAATCTTATGTCACCCGGTCTAATTATAGGTGTGATTTTAATCCATGTCAACCAGGTTGTTGTTGCCAGGGATGTTCCTGCAGAATATTTATGACATCTAGAATTTTGAAATATATCTAATGATTATTATTATAATCAAAAAGAAGCGCTAAACCACAAGGGCTATACTGCTATATTTAAGGAAATATCTCTGAGTGAAGAAGGAGAATTAACTTCGTTAATAATAATAATAATAATAATAATAATAATAATAATAATAATAATAGTAATAATAGTAATAATAATAATAATAATAATAATAGTAATAGTAATAATAATAATAATAATGATAATAATAATAATAGTAATAATAATAATAATAGTAATAATAATAATAGTAATAGTAATAATAATAATAATAGTAATAATAGTAATAATAATAATAACAATAATAATAATAATAATAATAATAGTAATAATAATAATAATAATAATAGTAATAATAATAATAATAATAATAATAATAATAATAATAATAATAATAATAGCAATAATAATAATAATAATAGATTATGAATCAAGACACATGTGTGGGTATCATTTAGCAGATGTTTCGCCCACCTGTGACTTCATCAGTACGATACACAGACAAAACCATAAGACTTGAAGTTGTGGATGTCTTGTGGTTTTCATCTCGGTATTGTACTGATAAAACCACTGGTGGGCGAAACGTCTATAAAATATACTCAGATGTTTCAAACGTGGTAATACTTTAACTTGTCCGAACTGCATACTATTGTTACGATAAACTCTGTAACAATATTTGAGACAGCGAGAGTACATGGTAGTACATGAGAGTACATGGTAGTACATGAGAGTACATGGTAGTACATGAGAGTACATGGTAGTACATGAGAGTAAGAACATAAGAACATAAGAACATAAGAACATAAGAACATAAGAACGAAGGAACACTGCAGAAGGCCTACTGGCCCATGCGAGGCAGGTCCAAGTCCCTACCGGCTTAAGCCAATGCACCCAACCTAGTCAGGTCAGGTCACATTGACTTAAGGGAGGAACACGGCAACAGACCTGTTAGCACAAGCTATCAGGTCTAACTCACACCCACCCACATCTACTCATGTATTTATCCAACCTATTTTTAAAGCTACACAACGTTCTGGCCTCTATAACGGTACTTGGGAGTTTGTTCCACTCATCCACAACTCTATTACCAAACCAGTACTTTCCTATATCCCTCCTGAATCTGAATTTTTCCAACTTAAAACCATTGCTGCGAGTCCTGTCTAGGCTAGATATTTTCAGCACACTATTTACATCCCCTTTATTTATTCCTGTCTTCCACTTATAAACCTCAATCATATCCCCCCTAATTCTACGTCTTTCTAGAGAGTGCAGTTTCAGGGCCCTTAGTCTATCCTCATAGGGAAGGTTTCTGATACATGGGATCATCTTTGTCATCCTCCTTTGTACATTTTCCAGAGAATTTATATCCATTCTGTAATACGGTGACCAAAACTGTGCAGCATAATCTAAATGAGGCCTAACCAAGGATGTATAGAGTTGAAGAACAACCTGAGGACTCCTATTATTTATGCTTCTTGATATGAAGCCAAGGATTCTATTAGCTTTATTGCGAACACTTATGCACTGTTGTCTTGGTTTCAGATTACTGCTAACCAGAACTCCTAAATCTTTTTCGCAATCCGTAATATTAAGATCTACATTATTTAGTTTATATGTGGCATGGTTATTGTCCTGTCCAACATTTAGAACTTTGCATTTGTCTATATTAAACTGCATCTGCCACTTCTCCGACCACTGCATCAGTCTATTCAAATCTTCCTGGAGTGCTCGAATGTCCTCGTCAGAATGATGAGAGTACATGGTAGTACATGAGAGTACATGGTAGTACATGAGAGTACATGGTAGTACATGAGAGTACATGATAGTACATGAGAGTACATGGGAGTACATGAGAGTACATGGTAGTACATGAGAGTACATGATAGTACATGAGAGTACATGGGAGTACATGAGAGTACATAGTAGTACATGAGAGTACATGGTAGTACATGAGAGTACATGGTAGTACATGAGAGTACATAGTAGTACATGAGAGTACATGGTAGTACATGAGTGTACATGGTAGTACATGAGAGTACATGGTAGTACATGAGAGTACATGGTAGTACATGAAAGTACATGGGAGTACATGAGAGTACATGGTAGTACATGAGAGTACATGGTAGTACATGAGAGTACATGGTAGTACATGAGAATACATGGTAGTACATGAGAGTACATGGTAGTACATGAGAATACATGGTAGTACATGAGAGTACATGGTAGTACATGAGAGTACATGGTAGTACATGAGAGTACATGGTAGTACATGAGAGTACATGGGAGTACATGAGAGTACATGGTAGTACATGAGAGTACATGATAGTACATGAAAGTACATGGGAGTACATGAGAGTACATGGGAGTACGTGAGAGTACATGGGAGTACATGAGAGTACATGGTAGTACATGAGAGTACATGAGAGTAAATGGGAGTACATGAGTACATGAGAGTACATGGTAGTACATGAGAGTACATGGGAGTACATGAGAGTACATGGTAGTACATGAGAGTGCATGGGAGTACATGAGAGTACATGGTAGTACATGAGAGTACATGGTAGTACATGAGAGTACATGGGAGTACATGAGAGTACATGGTAGTACATGAGAGTACATGGCAGTACATGAGAGTACATGGTAATACATGAGAGTACATGGGAGTACATGAGAGTACATGGGAGTACATGGTAGTACATGAGAGTACATGGTAGTACATGAGTGTACATGGGAGTACATGACAGTACATGGGAGTATATGAGAGTATGTGGGAGTACACGAGAGTACACGAGAGTGCATGAGAGTACATGGGAGTACACGAGAGTACATGGGAGTAACTTGGAATACATGGGAGTACATAGGAGTACATGGGAGTATATGAGAGTACATGGGAGTACACAGGAGTACATGGAGGTACATGGGAGTACAAGAGAGTACATGGAGGTACATGAGAGTACATGGGAGTACATGAGAGTACATGGGAGTACGGTACTCTGGTGTGTTATCCAGGTGTGCAAGTCAGGAACAGAATGGGAGAAAGCTTTTCTTTGCATAGAGCTCTATCAGTTCCTGATAAAGCTCTATCAGTTCCTGATAGAGCTTTATCAGCTCCTGATAGAGCTTTATCAGTTCCTGATAGAGCTTTACCAGTTCCTGATAGAGCTTTATCAGTTCCTGATAGAGCTTTATCAGCTCCTGATAGAGCTTTACCAGTTCCTGATAGAGCTTTACCAGTTCCTGATAGAGCTTTATCAGTTCCTGATAGAGCTTTACCAGTTCCTGATAGAGCTTTACCAGTTCCTGATAGAGCTTTACCAGTTCCTGATAGAGCTTTACCAGTTCCTGATAGAGCTTTACCAGTTCCTGATAGAGCTCTCTACAGAACCAATAAAAGCTTGGAATGGAAAGTATATCTTATATTTATTATTGTCTGCAAATCTCCATTCGGATTAGGGAAGCAAGAATGCTTAAGGCTGAGAAATGCGTCACTTAGTAGGTAAGTGGGATGTGAAGAGAGCCTTCATATTAATGTTTATGTGACAGCAGGTGAGAGGAGTGTAGAGAACAGACATTCTGGGGGATGTTTAAGGAAATGTTTAGGTAATTTGGAGACAAGTCGAGAAGGATTTAACAGATTTAAATGTTAAAATGAGAAATATTATTGAAAAACTTTGCACACTTTATATATATATATATATATATATATATATATATATATATATATATATATATATATATATATATATATATATATATATATATATATATATATATATATATATATATATATATCGTGCTGAATAGGTACAATTGGTCGTCTTTTCTAAAATTTTCTCTTATACGTTTAAAGATATATTTTTTCAATTACCTTAATGCAAAAAATATTAATTTCGTACCAAAAGAACCTTAGGAAACTTACCTGACATTATTATAACAAGCGCAGTTTAATTTAGCTTAATCTAGCTAAATATATTTTAGGTAAGTTCACAATAATTTAATAAACAAACACAACGAAATATATTGTTTTCTTTAGGTTCAAAGTGATTTTTGGGAAAATTATTACGAACACAAATTTTCGCTTCCCATATTCGTCAAGAAGAGCGTTGCTATTTAAGCCAAAATCCCAAGTTTTACCTTTTGTATGTGTGTGTGTGTGTGTGTGTGTGTGTGTGTGTGTGTGTGTGTGTGTGTGTGTGTGTGTACTCACCTATTTGTACTCACCTATTTGTGGTTTCAGGGGTCGAGTCATAGCTCCTGGCCCCGCCTCTTCACTGATTGCTACTAGGTCCTCTCTCTCCCTGCTCCATGAGCTTTATCATACCTCGCCTTAAAACTATGTATGGTTCCCGCCTCCACTACTTCACTTTCTAGGCTATTCCACGGCTTGACTACTCTATGACTGAAGAAATACTTCCTAACATCCCTTTGATTCATCTGAGTGTGTGTGTGTGTGTGTGTGTGTGTGTGTGTACTCACCTAATTGTACTCACCTAATTGTGGTTGCAGGGGTCGAGACTCAGCTCCTGGCCCCGCCTCTTCACTGATCGCTACTGGGTCCTCTCTCTCTCTGCTTCCTGAGCTTTGTCTTACCTCTTCTTAAAACTATGTATGGTTCCTGGCTCCACTACTTCACTTGCTAGGCGTGTGTGTGTGTGTGTGTGTGTGTGTGTGTGTGTGTGTGTGTGTGTGTGTGTGTGTGTCAGTAAGTACGTATATTAAACAAATTTACAGGCAGGGCAGAGAATAAATGTACCTTAGATAGTATTAAAGATAGCAGAAACACAACACGCCATGCAAACTGCAGTAAAGATTGCACTTTTAAAAAATATAATTGATGCACCGTCCACAGTGCAACTGATTGCAAGATTCTGTAAGTTTTCGACGGAGATGCTGGATACGTTGCAACTGGCACCCCTGGTATGTAATTATATTTCTGCAACATGGGAGATATGCCTTTAGTTTACGCCATGAGGACGTCGCAAGTGCCGCCCCCTTGCGTTGCGATGCGTTACTGATACGTCAGGGATGTACGTCAGACCACACCAGGGATAAACAACGGGATTTTGCCAGTGGGAAACCGCCAATACAGTAATGATTTATAAGAATAGGTGGAACACTGCACCTGGCCTACTGGCCCATAATTGGCAGGTCCTTCTCAAATCCACTGAGAACGAACCCACTAAAAACAAACCCACTAAGAACAAGCCCACTAAGAACAAACCCACTAAGAACAAACCCACTAAGAACAAACCCACTAAGAACAAACCTAATAAGAACAAACCCACTAAGAACAAACCCACTAAGAACAAACCTAATAAGAACAAACCCACTAAGAACAAACCCACTAAAAACAAACCCACTAAGAACAAACCCTCTAAAAAGAAGCCCACTAAGAACAAACCCACTAAGAACAAACCCACTAAGAACAAACCCACTAAGAACAAACCCACTAAGAACAAACCCAGTAAGAATAACCCACTAAGAACAAACCCACTAAGAACAAACCCACTAAGAACAAACCCACTAAGAACAAACCAACTAAGCTAAGAACAAACCCACTAAGAACAAACCCACTAAGCTAAGAACAAACCCACTAAGAACAAACCCACTAAGAACAAACCCACTAAGAACAAACCCACTAAGAACAAACCCACTAAGAACAAACCCAGTAAGAACTAACCCGCTAAGAACAAACCCACTAAGAACAAACCCACTAAGAACAAACCCACTAAGCTAAGAACAAACCCACTAAGCTAAGAACAAACCCACTAAGAACAAACCCACTAAGAACAAACCCACTAAGAACAAACCCACTAAGCTAAGAACAAACCCACTAAGAACAAACCCACTAAGCTAAGAACAAACCCACTAAGAGCAAACCCACTAATAACAAACCCACTAAGAACAAACCCACTAAGCTAAGAACAAACCCACTAAGAACAAACCCACTAAGCTAAGAGCAAACCCACTAATAACAAACCCACTAATAACAAACCCACTAAGAACAAACCCACTAAGAACAAACCCACTAATAACAAACCCACTAAGAACAAACCCACTAAGAACAAACCCACTAAGAACAAACCCACTAATAACAAACCCACTAAGAACAAACCCACTAAGAACAAACCCACTAAGAGCAAACCCACTAAGAACAATACAGAAACAGCTTACCACGACGTTTCGCTCCTACTTGGACCATTTACAAAATCACTTACAAGAATATTTGTTAGTGTTACAGATATGGTAAAGTTTCGCTCGTTTCGTCCACTATAAAAACATCAGCAATGAGCGAAACATCGTCAGCATGAAGACGCTCAGGAAACACGATCTTTTATGGAATAAATCGCTTGTGTAAATTCCTTTTCGAAAATGGGTGCTGGTGTGGAGTTCTTGATCCAAGGACTGGAGCTGCTACTCTCCTTCCTTGGATATAAATGGATTGCCACTCACCACCTAGGTCCTGTGTTACCCCTACGGGTTTTACGCCTTCCCCATGAATATATAATAATAATAATTGTATTACTATCACTGCTGCTGCTACTACTACTACTACTACTACTACTACTACTACTACTACTACTACTACTACTACTACTACTGCTGCTACTATTACTACTACTACTACTACTACTGCTACTATTACTACTACTACTACTACTACTACTACTACTACTACTACTACTGCTACTACTACTACTACTACTACTACTACTACTACTACTACTACTACTGCTACTACTACTACTACTACTACTACTACTACTACTACTACTTCTACTACTACTACTACTGCTAATACTACTAATACTACTACTACTGTTACTACTACTACTACTACTACCACTACTACTACTACTACTACAACCACCACTACTACTACTATTACCACCACTACTACTACTACCACCACTACTACTACTACCACCACCACCACTACTACTACTACTTCCACTACTGCTACCCTACCACCACTCTTAAAAATAATAATAATAATAATAATAATAATAACAATAATAATAATAATAATAATAATAATAATAATAATAATAATAATAATAATAATAATATCAGAGACAGGGTAGATGTGAGCTCAGGTGAGATAATACCTGTCTCATTTGTGACAGATTCATCATTCTCTCTTGGCCACCCACCACTACCGCTTTTTTTTATTATTGTATGCCGTCATCATCTACGTCACACAGACGCCATCTGCGTCACTCAGACGCTATCTGCGTCTCCTATGTCTGGCGCTACGACCTAAACCTCACTGTGGGTAGTTACAAATTCTCATCTGTGTATGGCTGATATCTAACATATTCTCAGAGTAAAATGACAGAATGGGGAAGTTCAATAGATGATTCTTTGTGTGTGTGTGTGTGTGTGTGTGTGTGTGTGTGTGTGTGTGTGTGTGTGTGTGTGTGTGTGTGTGTGTGTGTGTGTGTGTGTTGTCAGATCCTCACAGTTTGGAAAACGCTTCGTGATTGGTATTATATCTACAGAGATCTGTCGCGAAAGACCCGTCGGTCTGGCAGATAAAGGCAATTTCGGGTCATTACTGTAACCATATCTAAAGTTTAGTACTGGGCGTAGGTACCAGAGGTCTGCTGCTAGTTTGGTCCGAGATAAATAGCATCTTAGTCATCTCTTGGGAAGATAATGTTGCTTTCTCAGTAGTGGTGTATGTTAGTGGACATTTATAACGTAATGACGGTATCAGATATAAGCTTTGTAGCAGTGGAGAAACCACACCTTGCAGGTAAACGTTTTTTTAATTATAACAACGTTTTGCACGTTGTGTAGAGCTCTATCAAGTCGTATCTTGATAAAGCTCTTTTCTCAGGTTGCTCTGTACCTGTCTTTTCGTACCCTGACGATAACAAATAAGTTAATGACTTCACTATCTTTAACTTAGCAGGATTATTAATGACTTAGAAATTAAAATGCATAGAGTAATTAACATTGTAATATCTTCTAATGAGCTAACCGTTTGAGGACTTCTTAAGCAGTTGTTCACTTGAGAAAGCAATCGTTTTCCACGCATCTGAAACCTGATATATCCACAGAAGACGGTTTTAGGAAAACGTTTCGCTCCTGGTAGTGAAACGTTTCGTAATGTGATGATCCAGTGTTGCACAGGAGCCTTATGTTATCAAGTTGCTATAACGAAGGAATAGTTCTGGTGTTTACGTATGCAAGGATACATTTTTCAATTGGTCAAACGAGGGTATGGTATGTAAAATACGCCTCATAACAAAGGTAAACACGAGAGAGAAAAAAATAATATATCAGCTGGGTCCGTGTGTGAGCTTCGTCGTATAAATAAAATTTATGAGAAAATAAATCAAGTGTAGTGAAGGCTGTGCTGGGTGACCCGCTTCCTGGGAAAGTCGTGCTGGGGTGGAAGAGGACGGGATGGAAGAGGAGGTAAGGGTAGGTAAGTAAGGGTCATCTTTAGGAGTGAGAGAGGTGGCTGGAAGCCTGCGTGCGAGACGGCATGATAAGAATTTGTCAGTGGCAAATGCGGTACTGTTAGGGACAAGAAGTTACTGTGAAGTGTGTGTGTGTGTGTGCGTTGAATGTGAGTGTATGTGTGTGTGTGTGTGAGTGTGAGTGTGTGTGTGTACCGGTCAAGACTTGCCACGAACAGGTATGAATGTTATTAATGATAAAACTGGTGGTGCAGCGGCTACTTAACTCCACTCAAATGTTTAAGTCACCAAAGTAATGTGGCAGGTGCAATTTGCAACCTGTGAAGATATATTGAATAAAAAAAATCCCATCACTTGCAAATAATCAAGACTTGAGATGTTGCAAACTGACGTGACCCTCTTGCAAAACCTCACGGTGATCAGGGAGAAGTTGATATCCATATTTTTAATAGTATATATTACTTAGACACAGGTGCAACATTTGGAAACGTTTCGCCACACAGTGGCTTCATTAGTCTATACAAAGGAGAATGGAGAAGAACAGGAGGAGTTTGAAGTAATTAGTCCCTCAACCTTGAGTCGATGTGGTCAGTCCATCAATCTTAAAAAGAACACAGTATATGGGCGAAGAAGTGGCTTATATACTGTAGACAGGAGAGGTGCAGCAGTGGTAGGTGGTGTCACATTTGTCCAATGTGTAAGTAGGTCGTGCCCAAGATACCCAAATGTTGTACATGTGTCTAATTTATCAACTTGTCGGTTCTCCGAACCATTCATCTAAATATATTACTAGCAAATAAAATCATAAGACACGTTTCGCTTGATCGCCAGGCTTCTTCAGTCGTATAGAGAGGTGACTTAGGGACTGACTACCTTCAAAATCGAGAGACTGAACCCTAAATGAGACTGAGGAAACGAAAAACGTGCCGAGCTGTAACTTGGTAATTTCAGTATTGGTGTAGAAGGCCTAAATCAACAGTGGGTTAGCCGAGAGCTCGAACCGCGGTCCGTAAATTGACATTCCGACGCCCTACCGTCTAGGCTAACCCAGGCTCCAATAGGAAGTTGATAAATCAGATGTGTAAGACCAGGTTATCTTTAATATATTTAATACTAAGACGTTTCGCCAAGCCAGTGGCTTTTTCAAGGCAATTCATAGAATATAAGCCAGAGACGTGAAGAATTGAAAATGCTGTTATCAAGGCAGGATTTGATAAAGCTCTACACAGAGCGAAACAAGACTTGATAAAGCTCTACACAGAGCGAAACAAGACTTGATAAAGCTCTACACAGAGCGAAACAAAACTTGATAAAGCTCTACACAGAGTGAAACAAGACTTGATAAAGCTCTACACAGAGTGAAACAAGACTTGATAAAGCTCTACACAGAGTGAAACAAGACTTGATAAAGCTCTACACAGAGCGAAACAAGACTTGATAAAGCTCTACACAGAGTGAAACAAAACTTGATAAAGCTCTACACAGAGTGAAACAAGACTTGATAAAGCTCTACACAGAGTGAAACAAGACATACATAGGACATACATAGTGAAAGATCATTTGAAGATAGAGCTCTTCGCAAGACAAAGCATGTTAATGCTCTAAACAGAAACTTGATAAGGCTCTACACAGTGAAATACTGTCCCAATTATGCAACATGTATAATGTCTAAGGTATTGTCCAACTTAGATATGAAGCTAAATAAGCTTATTTCTTGTCTAATAATATATATATTTGTGTGTGTGTGTGTGTGTAATCATTTCGTCTTGGTAACCTTCTCATGTTGCAAGCTGCAAGATGGTCAAGGAAGAGGCGCAGGTCAAAGGTGCATCGTTACAGGAGAAGCTGAATAATAACCTTTGCTTTTTGCCTAATAATTATAATCTGGACGTGAGTAGTCGCTTGATTCTGTGAAGTTACAGGTTGTATAATGTGTAGAATGACTGAAGAATGGTTATCACTTGTACTAGTGTGCATAGGCGCATGCAGACACATGACAACGCACACACACACATTAGATGGTTGAGGGAAATCGGATTGACGACACTGGAGGACAGGAGGGTCAGGGGAGACATGATAACGACATACAATATACTGCGTGGAATAGATAAGGTGAACAGAAACAGGTTGTTCCAGAGAACGGAAACAGAAATAAAGGGTCACAATTGGAAGCTGAAGACACAGACGAGTCACAGGGATGTTAGGAAGTATTTCTTCAGTCATAGAGACGTCAGGAAGTGGAATAGCCTAGCAGGTGACGTAGTGGAGGCAGGAACCATGCATAGCTTTAAGGTGAGGTATGACAAAGCTCAGGAAGCAGAGAGAGAGAGAGAGAGGACCTAGTAGCGATCAGTGAAGAGGCGGGACAGGAGCTAAGTATCGACCCCTGCAACCACAATTAGGTGAGTACACACACACACACAGGCAGGGATAACAGGGAAGGCACTGCAATGGATCAGGGAATACCTGTCAGGAAGACAACAGTGGGTCATGGTACGTGTCGAGGTGTTATAGTGGGCGCCTGTGACGAGCGGGGTTCCATAAGGGTTAGTCCTAGGACCGGTGCTGTTTCTAGTATTTGTGAACGACGTGACGGAAGGAATAGACTCAGAAGTGTCCCTGTTTGCAGATGATGTGAAGTTGATGAGAAAAATTCAGTCGGACGAGGACCAGGCAGAACTACCGAGGGATGTGGACAGACTGCAGGCCTGGTCCAGAAACTGGCTTCTGTAGTTCAACCTCACCAAGTGCAAAGTCATGAAGATTGGGGAAGGGCAAAGAAGACTGCAGATGGAGTACAGTCTAGGGAGCCAGAGACTACAAGCCTCACTCAAGGAAAAGGATCTTGGGGTGAGCATAACACCGAGCACATCTCCTGAGGCGCACATCAACCAAATAACTGCTGCAGCATATGGGCGCCTAGCAAACCTCAGAACAGCATTCCGACATCTCATTAAGGAATCGTTCAGGACCCTGTACACAGTGTACGTTAGGCCCATATTGGAGTATGCAGCACCAGTTTGGAACCCACACCTAGCCAAACATGTAAGGAAGCTAGAGAAAGTGCAAAGGTTTGCAACAAGACTAGTCCCAGAGCTAAGGGGCATGCCCTACGAGGAGAGGTTAAGGGAAATCAACCTGACGACACTGGAGGACAGGAGAGATAAGGGGGATATGATAACGACATTTAAAATACTAAGAGGAATCGACAAGGTAGACAGATACAGGATGTTCCAGAGATGGGACACAGCAACAAGGGGTCACAGTTGGAAGCTGAATACTCAGATGAATCACAGGGATGTTAGGAAGTATTTCTTCAGTCACAGAGTTGTCAGGAAGTGGAATAGTTTGGGAAGTGATGTAGTGAAGGCAGGATCCATACATAGCTTTAAGAAGAGGTATTATAAAGCTCATGGAGCAGGAAGAGTGACCTAGTAGCGACCAGTGAAAAGGGCCAGGAGCTATGAATCGATCCCTGAAACCACAATTAGGTGAGTACACACAAGCACATAAGAACATAAAGAAATTGCACTGCAGAAGGCCTACTGGCCCATGCTCAGCAGGTCCAAGTCACACTTTAATTAAGAAGGTAAGAAGGAAGGAGCACTGCTGCATACCTACTGACCTAAGCAGCATCTAGTTATCTTGGTAATCCTATTAACGCTTACTTCTACTGCTGCTACTACTACTACTGTTACTACTACTACTACCACTACTACTACTACTGCCTTACTACTACTACCACTACTACTACTACTGCCTTACTACTACTACCACTACTACTACTACTGCCTTACTACTACTACCACTACTACTACTACTGCCTTACTACTACTACCACTACTACTACTACTTCCACTTCCATTACCAGCCTTACCTCTACTACTACTACCACCTCTGTTGACCTGTCACTGTCAACTGGTCTGTATATACACTGGCTTCTCTTCTTTCTGTTAGTGTGACTTTGTAAATGGTACAAGTCGGTCCGAAAAGTCGTCGTAAGTTCTGTCTCCTATGTGTTGGATATTTGTGTATTGTTCAAGCCACAGTAGTCTGTCTTTTAACTCACGAAATCGTAATGACACGATTGCAAACAAACCATACCACGGGCGGGATTTGAACCCGCGGCCAGAGTCTGGTCTGGAGTTTTGAGACTCTCTGACCGCGGGTTCAAATCGCGCCCGTGGTATGCTCTGTCTTGTTGTTCTTCATCACCCGAAAGGGTATCAAACTGCTAGCGAGGGTCGATACCTGCGTATCCACGCTGGCCGACACCCGCCTTATTTTGTCCCCAGAATTGTCTGACTTCTTAGTGGCAGGAGTTCAATAGTGTCCTGGAAATTTAAGTCAGAAAGACGATCTAACTAATAATGACCAGTCCAAGAGCCATATCCCAAATCGACATTACTACTTTTATCCAAATTATACAGAGTTAGAGGCAGCTGGATTATAGCCACTCTATGGTTGGGCTGGGGGAGGGAAGGTTTCACTACTATCTGTCCCTCCCATGAACTCCCATATACTCCAAAGAACTCCCATGAGATCCCATGTTCTCCTTTCCACTACCATATTCTTCATTGTATTACCATGTGCTGCTACATGCTCCATGTTCACCCATGTACTTCAGTGTACTCCACTGCAGGTAATCACAGTTGGCTAATTACACACGAAGAAACACGAGCTCACCTTCAAGAGGACATTAACAATGTATCAGAAAAACCCAGGGAGAAATTACCATCATACATCATCATCTACAACCTCACGTCTTGCCTGTCTTCCAAACTCTGCATCCCAACCTCCAAAATATGGAAAATAAAAGCCAGTTTGGGCATGGAGCTGGGACCACATGGGTAGAATCAACTGGCAGTCAGCAAGAAACTCAAATCTACCCAGGCTAAGATTTTCTCGTGCCCAGTTTAATTTTTCAGTCGTCTCAGTAAAACGTGTGCCAGGGAACACAATGGATATGATATCACGACTTGGGTTTTATGATATGTCAGGTTTAATCATAATTGCGTGTCAGAATAAGCTTAATTTTGAGGTGATATTTGGGGAAGATGGGAGGTGGAACAGTGGGTGTGTTTGTGTGTGTGTGTGTGAGATACAAGTGTGTGTATGTGTGTGTTTGTGTGAAATACAAGTGTGTGTATGTATGTGTGTGTGAAAGAGAGATAGAAGATAAATTTCTTCATCCGCAATCCTCGCCTGGACCATGTGGGGCGGACCAAAACACCTTTAATTGGAGTTTAATGATAGAGACCCGAGAGTAATGAGCACTTGATTACCGACTCCTTGCTGGATTTCGACTCATGGAGCCGCCTTAGAACTCACGGATTACAATCCCTTCCCGGCCACTTTTTATCCTCTAATACCTGTAATGATAGGATTATCAGGCCGCGATAACAGGATATGAAAACAATAATTTCGATTCGTATAATTGCCTTCTTCATGAAATGTAGTTGAGCATACCATCATGGTAGTCGTTCCCATAGTTTTTCTGAGCCTGCCATGGTGGTCGGGTTCGCATTTTCCTGCCAGTCTCTGATTTGGATGTCACTTTTTCCGCCAGATTTAGAAAAGTAGTCTATCATCGGTGTTGAAATGTGATTTAGGAAGATTTATGAGAGAGAGAGAGAGAGAGATAGTGAGTGTGAATGTGTGTGTATGTGTGTGTGTGTGTGTGTGTGTGTGTGTGTCTGTGTGTGTCTGTGTGTGTCTGTGTGTGTGTACTCACGTATTTGCACTCACCTATTTGGGGTCGCAGTGGTCGAGACATAGCTCCTGGCTCCACCTATTCACTGATAGCTACTAGGTCCTCTCCCTCCCTGCTTCATGAGCTTTATCATACCTCGTCTTAAAACTATGTATGGTTCCTTCCTCCACTACATCACTTTCCAGACTATTCCACTTCCTGACAACTCTATAACTGAAGAAATACTTCCTAAGATCCCTTTGACTCATCTGAGTCTTCAACTTTCAACTGTGACCCCTTGTTTCTGTGTCCCATCTCTTTAACATCCTGTCTCTGTCCACCCTATCAATTCCTTGCAGTATTTTGTATGTTGTTATTATGTCTCCCCTAACCGTCCTGTCCTCCAGTGTCGTCAGGCCTACATCTGCTATAGGGTAAGGGACTGACCACCTTCCATCATGGCTACTTCTCCACTTTTACTTCTATTATCAGTGTTATACGACTGAAGAAGATTGCTTTACAGGTGGAACATGTCGACAGTAAAGTTACCTAAGTACTACACATGTGTCTGACTTATCAAGTTATCACTTCTCGTACAGACACAACTTTCCTACCACAGTCAACAACCACCATCAATAGCAACAACATCAACACTCTTAGCACCTCTGTCACCAGTATATCACCATGTCTTACACTACCAAAACTACCACAACCACCACCACAACCACTACCACCACCCCAGATAAGGTCGAGGTTCACACTTAAGGGTCAGCAAATGAGTGTCAGATTTCCGACCCACGATGCCTGTCTATCTGCTTGTCTTCTCTTTTATCTGAGTTACACAAATGCTCCAGCCTCTCTGTGTGTCTTGCCACGGGATTTACGATACAATATGTAACTCTGGAAAGAATTTACATATTCTGTTTCTAGAGAATCAGGTACCAAAACCATTTTTTTTGGGGGGGGGTTCTAGTTTCTTGTTACCTAGAGAATTAGAAGATTCACTGGGGATTTATCATGGGGATTTACGATGTAATATGTACCTGTGGAAAGAATTTACATATTCTCTTCCTAGAGAATTAGGTATCAAAGCCAAATATAGTTTTTTTTGGTTCTAGTTTCCTGTTACCTAGAGAATTAGAAGATTGAACGGGGATTTATCATGACCTATTTCCTAGAGATTTGGAAAGTGATACTCGTAATTCTTTTCGCTTGTTTAATTAGAAAAATTAGATTGGCTAAGGATTTTTATTTACTGGTTCTCTGTCTCCTAAGTACTAAAATTCTGATTATTATTATTATTATTATTATTATTATTATTATTATTATTATTATTATTATTATTATTATTATTATTATTAATGTTATTATCAATGTTAGTAGTAATATCAAAGGGAAACGCTAAATAGGTATGGGTCATGATAAATCAAAGACACGTAGAGCAAGACTGTCAAGACGATGTTTTGCCCAGTTTCGCTCACTGCTTTGCTGTAGAACTCTAGGATGTTTGTGAAACTTAATTGTGGTTGCAGGGGTCGATTCATAGCTCCTGGCCCCTGTGTGTGTGTGTGTGTGGGAACTGAGTTCCATGCCTACATAAGTAATTTACCAGTAACTCCCACGCACTTACCAGAACAGGCGCCTCTTTCACCCTCTTCTCCATCACCAGCTGGCGGAAACAACCAGCTGTGGGGCTGAATGGAAGACCCAGCGATAAAATGAATATCTTGAGGGAGAAAGTTGACTGTGTGTTGAGTGTAAAAAAAACAACGTATTTATCTTTGCATGCGGAGGATCGACTCCACAAGCACGGCCAGCCATTAATATTATCAGTGTGGCTTATTTAGTTGAATGCTGGAGACTTGAACCTCCGTTTCCTAGTCTTGATACTGAGACGAATCTCTCATTTCCCTGAAAATCTCTTCTAGCAAGTGGTGTATACATCTCGAGTATGCACCACTTCCCTGGATAGTCTGTCCTTTATTATAAATTCTGTTACATTGGACATATTTAAGCAGAGCTTTAGCCACGTGTGTGTGTTTGAGTGTGAGTTAGACCTGCCTAGCATAGGCCAATAGGCCTTGAGGTATAGGTGCTCAGAAACAGGCTTTTCGACTGAAACACTGACTGGCTAGAGACCGGGCCGTGGTTGCCAGACGGAGTATCAAGCCTCCAAAACTGTAGGTATATGATAAAAACCAGGGTTCCTTGCCTGGCTTGACTTCATGGGTAATTGGATTTTTTATAGTTTAGTTGGGGATAAAATAAAAATCTTGACGACATTTCGGTCCATTCTCAACCATCTTTAAGTCGTTTGAAGCTTTCTCTTTCGTTATTTGTTAATTATTATTATTATTATTATTATTATTATTATTATTATTATTATTATTATTATTATTATTATTATTATTATTATTATTATTATTATTATTATTATTGATAAAATAATAACGAAATGAATCTCAAGGTTCCACTGGAGCAAGTAACCAGGTTCCACTAGAGCAGGTAACTAGGTTCCACTGGAGCAGATAACTAGGTTCCTCTGGAACACGTAACAAGGGTCCACTGGAGCGGATAACCAGGTTCCACTGGAACAGGTAACTAGGTTCCTCTGGGGCAGGTAACCAGGTTCCACTGGAGCAGGTAACCAGGTTCCACTGGAGCAGGTAACTAAGATTCACTGGAGCAGTAACTCCACTGCTGCAGGTAACCAGGTTCCACTGGAGCAGGTAACTAAGATTCACTGGAGCAGGTAACCAGGTTCCACTGGAGCAGGTAACTAAGATTCACTGGAGCAGGTAACTCCACTGCTGCAGGTAACTAGGTTCCACTGGAGCACTGGACAAGCACTCTCTAAGAAAGGGATTCACTTTGAAACACCGCTGACGAAAGCAAATCAACAGATACTTGATACTTACTCATTGTACTCTTTGGAACGCAGGAGAGAGAGATATATCATAATCTACACTTGGAAAACCCTGGAAGGAATGGTCCCAAATCTGCACACAGAAATCACTCCCTACGAAAGTAAAAGACTGGGCAGGCGATGCAAAATGCCCCCAATTAAAAGTAGGGGCGCCATTGGTACACTAAGAGAAAACACCATAAGTGTCCGGGGCCCAAGACTGTTCAACAGCCTCCCATCAAGCATTAGGGGAATTACCAATAAACCTCTGACTGCCTACAAGAGAGAGCTGGACAGATACCTAAAGTCAGTGCCGGATCAGCCGGGCTGTGGCTCGTACGTTGGACTGCGTGCGGCCAGCAGTAACAGCCTAGTTGATAAGACCCTGATCCACCGGGAGGCCTGGTCATGGACCGGGCCGCGGGGGCGTTGATCCCCGGAATAACCTCCAGGTATTAAGAAGAAAAAGACACTACCGTGATTCGAACAGAACACAAATAACCCGCTCCCACTTGAAGTTTTCATCTCTTCCCTAAATTTCTTGCCATTTTTCCAAATCACGAGACGGGTGGGGTTCGAAACCATGGCAGGTGAGTTCTGAATCTCAAAGTCCAGTCGTGTTACTGTGATCTCGTGAGTTGTTTTTCCGATCTGGTACGACATATTTATCATGCTTTTACACTGGTAGCAGGTGACCGACGGGAGAGGGTGGGGAGAGAGCCTTCTGCTTTAGTAATACACGATAATACGCGATAGTCGTTAATTTAGATAATAGACAGTTTTTGGTGATAGCCTCAGAGTGCACTTCCAAAGTCATCTGCTGTCTGTCTGTTTCACATCAGTGTACTCGCTCGTACTCTCTGTCTCTCTCTCTCTGTCTCTCTCTCTCTCTCTCTCTCTCTTTTTTTTTTTTTTTTTTTTTTTACACAGGGTTTGACAAGGTTAAGGATCCCTAGCTTTATTGACAGCTATTTACAGGTTAAGGATTCCTAACTTTATTGGCAAGCTAAGAGCTGTTACCTACATCAGCTCATTTGAAAGCATTTTTATTGTTATGAGACATACAAGTAGGGAACAGGATGAAGTTGGAGCCATCTGTGGGCCAGCATTTTCATTTGATCAACTGACTTTATCTCGTTGACATCATTATGCTGTACGAATGTGTTCCATACTCGAGTCATCCTGGGTATGTATGATCTCAGATGGAGTGATGTTCTGGAGAACATCACTCTCTCTCTCTCTCTCTCACTCTCATCTCTCTCTCTCTCTCTCTCTCTCTCTCACTCTCTCCTGCCCCCACCCAACCACTCCATCTCTCCCCAAAGCACCACAAACCACGTCCTAAGATACAATCTCTACATCACTTAAGACCAGTTTAAGGCTCCAGTAAGTCACTTTTTCCCGATTCCCTCCTCTCTCTCAGCCTCTGTTCCCTCCATCTCCTTCCCTCCCTCCCTCCATCTCTCCCTCCCTCTCTCCATCTCTCCCTCCCTCACCCACCATCATTCCACAAGGGGAAAATACGGTAATTTCATGGAAATACTTGGGTTCCATTCATTCCAGGAGGCAGGTTTAATATTTTCCAAGGGGAAGCGGTAAACACGTAAGGGCCACGAGGCAGAGTGACTCAGGAGGAGAATAAAGAGAGAAAGATTTTCTTAATGCAAGAATAATTATTAGGTAATTTTTTTTCTCTTTTATTATTAAATTATTAATTATATATTATAATTATTAATATTATTTTCATTATTATTATTATTAATAATTATTATTTCTATTTATATTATCATCGTTATTAAGTATTTAATTACCGAGTATCTGGGTAAGGCTCAGCTTCCCGCTTGAAACGTTCACCACCTTCGGTAGAGTCAGCCTTGGGCGAAACGTTGTACCGTCTTGGGTGAAAACGTCGCCTCGTGACTGGTGAAGTTTAGCCTTGGGCAAAAAGTTGCTTGAAATGGAACGCCTGCTACCGGTGTTTTATCCCTGGCACACACACACACACACACACACACACACACACACACACACACACACACACACACACACACACACACACAGAGTAGTCAGTAAGTGGAATAGTTTGGGAAGCGATGTAGTGGAGGCAGGATCCATACATAGCTTTAAGCAGAGGTATTACCTGGAGTTTACCTGGAGAGAGTTCCGGGGGTCAACGCCCCCGCGGCCCGGTCTGTGACCAGGCCTCCTGGTGGATCAGAGCCTAATCAACCAGGCTGTTGCTGCTGGCTGCACGCAAATCAACGTACGAGCCACAGCCCGGCTGATCAGGAACTGACTTTAGGTGCTTGTCCAGTGCCAGCTTGAAGACTGCCAGGGGTCTGTTGGTAATCCCCCTTATGTGTGCTGGGAGGCAGTTGAACAGTCTCGGGCCCCTGACACTTATTGTATGGCACGGCTCAGGGAGAGTGACCTAGTAGCGATCAGTGAAGAGGCGGGGCCAGGAGCTCGGACTCGACCCCCGCAACCTCAACTAGGTGAGTACACACACTGGTATGTGTTCACACAGGAAGAATGGGAGATTGCCTGGCTGTGTATAGGCAGCCTTTACAAGCATAACATCCGGTGGCCCTCTCTCGCCTCTGACACAATAACCGCCTCTAAAATCACTTACCACGCATGAGCGACCACTTCCGAGACCAATTATCAGATTAGATATCCTGGAGTATACCTGGAGAGGGTTTCGGGGGTCAACGCCCCCCTGGCCCGGTCTGTGACCAGGCCGTTTCAATTTCCCCTTTTATTTAGCTTCCTATCCCTCTTATCTAACACATAAATGGAGATTCTGTATGCCGTAGCGCGATTGCTAGCGCACTTTGCTCACACACTGAGGTCCATGGTTCGATCCCAAGTACAGGTGAATCATTAGGACGTGTTTCCTTACGACACCTGCCGTCCATGTTCATCTACCAGTAAAATAGGTACCTGGGTGTTAGTCGACTGGTGTGGGTCGCATCCTGGGGACAAAATTAACCTAATTCGCCCGAAATACTCTACATAACAAGGGACTTTCTATATAGTAGTATGTCACTGATGTCAGCTATGGTCTATATACCTTGTACCTGTACTTGCAGAAATAAGGATTATTATTATTATTATTATTATTATTATTATTATTATTATTATTATTATTATTATTATTATTATTATTATTATATTATAGTAACCGTGGGTCGCCTCTGTTGTCTGTCTGGTCAATACTTTCTGCCAACGATACCTAAGATTATTCGTTACAGTATTGGTACAGTGCCAATAACAGGAGGAATCTGATACATTTACAACACCTGGGTATCTTAATTTGAAGGTGTTTCGCCCTCCAGTGGTTTTTTCAGTTCGATACAGAGATTATTCATACACATAGTAGAAGTCGACGTTATCGGTCCATCAGCCTTGCAGAGCTACACACAGAAGACAGTGGAAGTCATGTTGTAAGTAGAGCTCTATCAGTAATTTACCGCTGTTTAGAGCTTCGTCAGATAATGACTTGATAAAGCTCTAAACAGAGCGAGACGTCTGGCCCAACGAAAGCTACCCCTGTAACCTCTCTCTCTCTCTCTCTCTCTCTCTCTCTCTCTCTCTCTCTCTCTCTCTCTCTCTCTCTCTCTCTCTCTCTCTCTCTCTCCCCCTCCTGTCACCTAAAGGAAAATGTCAGTTTTCAAGTTAGAGATCACGAATTTCTACCCCATGGATGAGTCCCAGGGCGCCTCTGAGGGTACGGGGCAGATCTACCCACTTGTACCCAACTCCCAACCCTGCAATAAACGTGAGATGTTAACCCACGTTTCTGGCACGGTAGTTCGAGCATATAAACAGATACACGACACACAAACACATCTCTCATTATATATATATATATATATATATATATATATATATATATATATATATATATATATATATATATCTAGGTAGTAGGTTGGTAGACAGCAACCACCCAGGGAAGTACTACCGTCCTGCCAGATGACTGTGAAACAAAAACCTGTAATTGTTTTGCATGATGGTAGGATTGCTGGTTTCTTTTTCTGTCTCATAAACACGCTAAGATAACAGGGATATCTTGCTACTCCTACTAACACTTTGGTCACACTTCACAGACACGCACATGCATATATATATATACATACATCTAGGTTTTTCTCCTTTTTCTAAATAGCTCTTGTTCTTTTTTATTTCTTCTATTGTCCATGGGGAAGTGGAAAAGAATCTTTCCTCCGTAAGCCATGCGTGTCGTATGAGGCGACTAAAATGCCGGGAGCAATGGGCTAGTAACCCCTTCTCCTGTATACAATTACTAAAAAAGAGAAGAAGAAAAACTTTATAAAACTGGGTTGCTTAAATGTGCGTGGATGTAGTGCGGATGACAAGAAACAGATGATTGCTGATGTTATGAATGAAAAGAAGTTGGATGTCCTGGCCCTAAGCGAAACAAAGCTGAAGGGGGTAGGAGAGTTTCAGTGGGGGGAAATAAATGGGATTAAATCTGGAGTATCTGAGAGAGTTAGAGCAAAGGAAGGGGTAGCAGTAATGTGGCAATAAGAGGTATCAGCAGAAACAGGAAAGTAGGAGGGAAGAGGAGCTCATTGTGGGGGAAGTTCGTGAGGCAGTAGGTGTGATTGATGGGATAAAGATAGAAATGTTAAAAGCAGGTGGGGATATAGTTTTGGAGTGGTTGGTGCAATTGTTTAATAAATGTATGGAAGAGGGTAAGGTACCTAGGGATTTGCATAGTTCCTTTGTATAAAGGCAGTGGGTAAAGTGTATGGTAGAGTTATAATTGAAAGAATTAAGAGTAAGACGGAGAATAGGATAGCAGATGAGGTCAGTGAAACATATAAGTGAACAGTATTTAGATAAGGCTAAAGAGGTCTTTGTGGCATTTATGGATTTGTATGACAGGGTGGATAGAATGTGGCAGATGTTGCAAGTGTATGGTGTAGGAGGTAGGTTACTGAAAGCAGTAAGAGTATAGTGAGGCTCAAGTGAGTATGTAGGAAAGAGGGAAATGTAAAAGTAGGCCTTAGACAAGGATGTGTGATGTCACCGTGGTTGTTTAATATATTTATAGATGGGGTTGTAAGAGAAGTAAATGCGAGGGTCTTGGCTGGTAAATTTGGTAGGGTGTGCAAAAGAAGAAAATTAAAGAATACAGGAAAGAGTAAGGTTATGAGGATAACAAAAAGATTAGGTGATGAAAGATTGAATATCATTGGAGGGAGAGAGTATGGAGGAGGTGAACGTATTCAGATATTTGGGAGTGGACCTGAGGTGAATCAGGATAATGTTGCAGAGTGGAGATGTCATGTCTGAGGGCAATGTGTGGTGTGAATATAATGCAGAGAATTCGTAGTTTGGAAGTTAGGAGGAGGTGCGGGATTACCAAAACTGTTGTCCAGAGGGCTGAGGAAGGGTTGTTGAGGTGGTTCGGACATGTAGAGAGAATGGAGCGAAACAGAATGACTTCAAGAGTGCTGGGGGGGGGGAGGGGGTAAAGGAGGTTTTGTGTGCGAGAAGCTGGGGTGTTTGACGATTTACGTTTCGCTCACACAGTGGGCTTTATCAGGTCACAAAACAGATCTACCTGGGTCAAGAGTACATACCTAGAGTATACCTGGAGAGTTTCCAGGTTAACGCCCCCGTGGCCCGGTCTGATACCTGGCCATGAGTATATGAAGTGTGGTGAGTCAGGTAGAGAATACTGGGTGGGTATTCAATACCTTTTATCTCGAAGATAAACTGTAAGAATTATTCTCTCTGATTTATAATTTAATAAAGTGTTTTTTGGATTTATATTACCTGAAGTAGGATATTTGGGCAGTATTATACACCTCAGCACCTGGGAAATAGGGGGAATTCACATTAAAATTATGAAGAGCATGCATGCAGTTGCATGGATCAAGGAGATATGTGCATGATAGAGCCATCAAGCATGTAAGTCACATGGCAACCGTGGCAACATAAAGTGGCGTTTCTCGTGCTTGTTGCAGACTGAAGGGCCTTGCAATGAAAGGTGCGAGAGACTGGTCTCTAGTGGTCTCTGACCCTTGCATGACTTTGCTCAGTATTCCTGTCGACTCTATGAGGTTTTAAGGAATGATCGACACGAGTCGAGGCATCTAATTCAACACAGCTCTCTATTTCTCTCTGTTCGTTTGTGTTTGTCTTTCTGGCTCTCTCTCTCTCTCTCTCTCTCTCTCTCTCTCTCTCTCTCTCTCTCTCTCTCTCTCTCTCTCTCTCTACACACACACACACAGTACGTACATAATCCTTCTGTGAGTCACAGACCAAGAATAAGAAGAGACGTGAAGCCTCTCTTCTTCAAGAACCCGACAGCTGTTAAATTAACTACAGCTCTTCTAACTACAACCACAACCACAACTACGAATTCAAGTCTGCTTGCTTAATATAAGACCTATTTCTTCCCCCATTAGAGCAGACCTGAAAGCAGACACCAGCAGGGACTATCCTTGTTGACAAGCGCAGAATCTGCACCGCCATCCCCACGCAACCTCTCCCACGATTTAAAAAATGCGAAGGTAAAATGCATTGTTTACTTCTCATAGAGTAGAAATTTTTACCAGGGGAGACAGAAGGATGCACGTACGTCTGGCAGGGGAGACAGGAGGATGCTCGTACGTCTGACAGGGGAGATAGGAGGATGGTCGTGCGTTTGACAGGGGAGACAGAAGATGGTTGTGCGTTTGACAGGGGAAACAGGAAGATGATCGTTCGTCTGGCTGGAGAGACAGGAGGATGGTCGTACGTCCGAGAGGGGAGATAAGAGGATGGTCGTGCGTCTGACAGGGGAAACAGGAGGATAGTCGTACGTCTGACAGGGGAGACAAGTATGGTCGTACGTCTGACAGGGGAGACAGGAGAATGGTCGTACGTCTGACAGGGGAGACAGGAGGATGGTCGTACGCCTGCACCTGCTGACGGATGCTAGACTGATAGGGGAGACAGGTGGCTGGTCGTCTTCTGTACCTGCTGACAGAAGCTAGACTGACAGGGAAGACAGAAGGCTGGTCGTACGCCTGCACCTGCTGACGGATGCTAGACTGACAGGGGGAACAGGTGACTGGTCGTACTCCTGCACCTACTGACAGAAGCTAGACTGACAGGGAAGACAGGTGGCTGGTCGTACAACTGCACCTGCTGACAGATGTTAGACTGACAGGGGAGACAGGTGATTGGTCGTACGTCTGCGCCTACTGACAGATGCTAGATTGACAGGGGAGTCAGGTGGCTGGTCGTACTCCTGCTCCTGCTGACAGATGTTAGATTGACAGGAGAGACAGGTGGCTGGTCGTACTCATGCACCTGCTGACAGAACCTACACTGACAGGGAAGGCAGGTGACTGGTCGTACGCCTGCACCTGCTGACAGAAGCTACACTGACAGGGAAGGCAGGTGACTGGTCGTACGCCTGCACCTACTGACAGAAGCTACACTGACAGGGAAGACAGGTGACTGGTCGTACGCCTGCACCTACCGACAGAAGCTACACTGACAGGGAAGACAAGTGACTGGTCGTACGCCTGCACCTACCGACAGAAGCTACACTGACAGGGGAGACAGGTGACTGGTCGTACTCCTGCACCTGCTGATAGGGAAGGTAGGACGTTTGGATATATTGATAGATGCTAAACCGACCGACAGATAGGAAGGACAGGAGACTCATCAGACGCCTGCATCTACTGACAGTTACTAGACTGACCAACAGACAGGGTAAATGCAGAGTATTTAAGCTGACATAATGGAGGAACACTGCAGCAGGCCTACTGGCCCATACAATGTACTCCTACTGGCCCATGCAAGGTAGTCCTACTGGCCCATGCAAGGTAGTTCTACTGGCCCATGGAAATATAAACACATATGCAGTATAATGTGATCCTTTATTGACTACATTTCGCCCACACAGTGGGCTTTTTCAAGTCACAAACAGATCTACCTGGGGTGGAAGGGACGCGAGTATTTATAGTCAGGTTCAGAATGCTGAGGTCAGGTGGAGAATGTTGCATCTGATGATGTACCGAGTGGGGTTATAGAGTCTAAAATCTTGGGTAGCTTGTAAATGAAATTGGATAAGTTTATGAGCAGACCTTCTACAGTGTTCTTATGTGGGATAGCGATGAAGAAGTTTCTTGGCAAGTGGTTTAGCTATGTTATAGAAGCCACTATTCTGGTTGAAGTTGTCGGATATAGAAATAAGTGATGATTCCAGGATTCTTCGGTATTGAGTGTTGTCTTCTGTGGCGATGAGTCTCGAGTTTCTGTAGTTTATCAAGTGGTTGTGTGAATTACGGTGTTGTACGCAGGCATTCCTTGTGTCGTCAGACCTGCTTGCGTATTGGTGTTCTGAAATACGTGTTTGGAGGTCCCTTGATGTTTCGCCCACGTATAACTTGTTGCAGTCATTACAAGGGATTATGTATACCCCTGCAGAGGGTGGAAGCTTGTCCTGTCTATCACTGGTAATGTCCTTGATGGTCGTGGTTGTGGAGGTAGATACTTGAAATGAGGTATTGGAAAAGATGTTGGAAACGTGTTTGGCAATGGAGTTGGTGGGGAGGACTATGTATCTCTTCTCGGCAGTGTCTTCTCAGGGTGTGTTGAAGATGTTTAATGCTCGCCGTCTGCAGTCTCTGATGAAGTGACGAGGATAGTGGAGTTTAGAAAATACTTGTTCAATTATCGTGCATTCTTCTTCAAGAAACTCATTGCTGCAGATTCTGAGTGCACGCAGGAAGAAGCCTATAATTACACCACGTTTGGTTTTGGTGTCGTGGTGAGAGTAGAAGTGGAGAAGATCGTTTTGGTTGGTGGGTTTTCGATAGACTTCAAAACGAAGTTCGTGGTCAGCTTTGCAGAGCAGAACATCAAGGAAAGGAAGAGTGTTGTCGACTTCTTCTTCAAGTGTGAACTGGATTGAAGGCTCGACCTGGTTGAGCTTGTCTTGGAGAGCTTGAACGTTGAAGCGTTTAGGAGTTATGAGGAGAATGTCGTCAACATAACGGAGCCAGGTGACAGACGAAGGAATAATGGTGGAGAAACGTTCGGCTTCTAGATGTTCCATGTATAGGTTCGCCAGGACCGCACTGAGTGGCGAACCCATGGGTAGTCCAAAAGTCTGCTGAAAGAGGTGATTTTCGAAAGAGAAACACGTAAAGCCAACACATAGTTCAACAAGGTCGATGAAATCGCTGGCTGGAATGGGAAGATCAAGTGAATCGTCAATTTTCCTGCGCAAGAGATCGATGGCTTGTGTAGTAGGTACTTTGGTGAATAGGGAAGTCACGTCAAGGCTGGAAAGTTTCTTGTTCCTGATGTTGATGTTGCGAATGCGATTGAGAAGATCACCCGAGTGTTTGAGATGTGCTGGACTGATAGTGCCAGGCGTAATCCTGGGAAGCAGCACAATTTGTAGAGGTTTCAGGAAGCCTTGGGTGTATAGCAACACACTGCTGGTGTTCCAACAATGTAACTATCATATTGAATAGTGTAGCAACACTGCTGGTGTTCCCACAATGTAACTATCATATAGAATAGTGTAGCAACACACTACTGGTGTTCCAACAATGTAACTATCATATAGAATAGTGTAGCAACACTGCTGGTGTTCCCACAATGTAACTGTCATGTAGAATGGTGTAGCAACACACTGCTGGTGTTCCATCAATGTAACTATCATATAGAATAGTGTAGCAACACTGCTGGTGTTCCCACAATGTAACTATCATACAGAATAGTGTAGCAACACACTGCTGGTGTTCCAGCAATGTAACTATCATATAGAATAGTGTAGCAACACTGCTAGTGTTCCCACAATGTAACTATCATATAGAACAGTGTAGCAACACACTGCTGGTGTCCCAGCAATGTAACTATCATATAGAATAGTGTAGTAACACTGCTGGTGTTCCTATAATGTAACTATCATATAGAATAGTGTAGCAACACCAGGAGCAGCTCTGATGAAAACTCACACTCACACGAGCTTTTAAATCTCTCCACAAAATTCAATTTAAACCAGCAAATAATAGAGCCTACTAGACTGGAGAATACACTAGACCTCATCTTCACTAACAATGATGATCTGATAAGAAATGTCACCATATCAAAAACAATATACTCAGATCACAACATAATTGAGGTTCAGACATGTATGCGTGGAGCCCCAGACCGACATAATGAGACTAGTCACGAGGGAGCATTCACCAAATTCAACTTCAATAACAAAAACATAAAGTGGGACCAAGTAAACCAAGTCCTAACCGATATAAGCTGGGAAGATATACTAAGCAACACAGACCCCAACTTATGCCTAGAACAGATTAACTTGGTGGCACTCGATGTATGCACAAGGCTTATTCCTCTAAGAAAAAGGAGGAGTAGATGTAAAATAGAAAGAGACAGGCGCTCCCTTTACAGGCGACGGAAAAGAATAACAGAGCGGCTAAAAGAGGTCAATATATCTGAAATGCGCAGGGAGACACTGGTCAGAGAAATAGCAAGCATCGAACTTAAGCTAAAGGAATCTTATAGGAGTCAGGAATCGTGGGAAGAACTAAAAGCCATAAATGAAATCGAAAGAAACCCAAAGTATTTCTTCTCCTATGCCAAATCAAAGTCGAGAACAACATCCAGTATTGGGCCCCTACTTAAACAAGATGGGTCCTACACAGATGACAGCAAGGAAATGAGTGAGCTACTCAAGTCCCAATATGACTCAGTTTTTAGCAAGCCGCTAACCAGACTGACAGTCGAAGATCAAAATGAATTTTTTATGAGAGAGCCACAGAATTTGGTTAACACAAGCCTATCCGATGTTATCCTGACGCCAAATGACTTCGAACAGGCGATAAATGACATGCCCATGCACTCTGCCCCAGGGCCAGACTCATGGAACTCCGTGTTCATCAAGAACTGCAAGAAGCCCCTATCACGAGCCTTTACCATCCTATGGAGAGGGAGCATGGACCCGGGGGTCGTCCCACAGTTACTAAAAACAACAGACATACCCCACTCCACAAAGGGGGCAGTAAAGCAACAGCAAAGAACTACAGACCGATAGCACTAACATCCCATATCATAAAAATCTTTGAAAGGGTCCTAAGAAGCAAGATCACCACCCATCTAGAAACCCATCAATTACACAACCCAGGGCAACATGGGTTTAGAACAGGTCGCTCCTGTCTGTCTCAACTATTGGATCACTACGACAAGGTCCTAGATGCACTAGAAGACAAAAAGAATGCGGATGTAATATATACAGACTTTGCAAAAGCCTTCGACAAGTGTGACCATGGCGTAATAGCGCACAAAATGCGTGCTAAAGGAGTAACAGGAAAAGTCGGTCGATGGATCTATAATTTCCTCACTAACAGAACACAGAGAGTAGTCGTCAACAGAGTAAAGTCCTAGGCAGCTACGGTGAAAAGCTCTGCTCCACAAGGCACAGGACTCGCTCCCATCTTGTTCCTCATCCTCATATCCGACATAGAGAAGGATGTCAGCCACAGCACCGTGTCTTCCTTTGCGGATGACACCCGAATCTGCATGACAGTGTCTTCCATTGCAGACACTGCAAGGCTCCAGGCGGACATCAACCAAATCTTTCAGTGGGCTGCAGAAAACAATATGAAGTTCAACGATGAGAAATTTCAATTACTCAGATATGGTAAACACGAGGAAATTAAATCTTCATCAGAGTACAAAACAAATTCTGGCCACAAAATAGAGCGAAACACCAACGTCAAAGACCTGGGAGTGATCATGTCGGAGGATCTCACCTTCAAGGACCATAACATTGTATCAATCGCATCTGCTAGAAAAATGACAGGATGGATAATGAGAACCTTCAAAACTAGGGAGGCCAATCCCATGATGACACTCTTCAGGTCACTTGTTCTATTTAGGCTGGAATATTGCTGCACACTAACAGCACCTTTCAAGGCAGGTGAAATTGCTGACCTAGAAAATGTACAGAGAACCTTCACGGCGCGCATAACGGAGATAAAACACCTCAATTACTGGGAGCGCTTGAGGTTCCTAAACCTGTATTCCCTGGAACGCAGGCGGGAGAGATACATGATTATATACACCTGGAAAATCCTATAGGGACTAGTACCGAACTTGCACACGAAAATCACTCACTACGAAAGCAAAAGACTTGGCAGACGATGCACCATCCCCCCAATGAAAAGCAGGGGTGTCACTAGCACGTTAAGAGACCATACAATAAGTGTCAGGGGCCCGAGACTGTTCAACTGCCTCCCAGCACACATAAGGGGGATTGCCAACAGACCCCTGGCAGTCTTCAAGCTGGCACTGGACAAGCACCTAAAGTCGGTTCCTGACCAGCCGGGCTGTGGCTCGTACGTTGGTTTGCGTGCAGCCAGCAGTAACAGCCTGGTTGATCAGGCTCTGATCCACCAGGAGGCCTGGTCACAGACCGAGCCGCGGGGGCGTTGACCCCCGGAACTCTCTCCAGGTAAACTCCAGGTAAACTCCAGCAACACACTGCTGGTGTTCCAACAATGTAACTATCATATGGAACAGTGTAGCAACACTGCTGGTGTTCCCACAATGTAACTATCATATAGAACAGTGTAGCAACACTGCTGGTGTTCCCACAATGTAACTATCATATAGAACAGTGTAGCAACACTGCTGGTGTTCCCACAATGTAACTATCATATAGAACAGTGTAGCAACACTGCTGGTGTTCCCACAATGTAACTATCATATAGAACAGTGTAGCAACACTGCTGGTGTTCCCACAATGTAACTATCATATAGAATAGTGTAGTAACACTGCTGGTGTTCCCACAATGTAACTATCATATAGAACAGTGTAGCAACACTGCTGGTGTTCCCACAATGTAACTATCATATAGAATAGTGTAGTAACACACTGCTGGTGTTCCCACAATGTAACTATCATATAGCAACACACTGCTGGTGTTCCCACAATGTAACTATCATATAGAACAGTGTAGCAACACTGCTGGTGTTCCCACAATGTAACTATCATATAGAACAGTGTAGCAACACTGCTGGTGTTCCCACAATGTAACTATCATATAGAACAGTGTAGCAACACTGCTGGTGTTCCCACAATGTAACTATCATATAGAACAGTGTAGCAACACTGCTGGTGTTCCCACAATGTAACTATCATATAGAATAGTGTAGCAACACTGCTGGTGTTCCCACAATGTAACTATCATATAGAATAGTGTAGCAACACACTGCTGGTGTTCCCACAATGTAACTATAAATACATTAATATCCTCAATTGTGGGCCTTACTTTTTAATAATTTTAATGATTACAGGCCAAATGCCCATTTTTTCATACCTGCTCTTGAACCTGTGCATAGGGTTTTTCCCCAACCACTTCCGCATCCAGCTTATTTATTTCTCTGAAGCTGAAAAAGTATTTCCTAACATCCTTCAAATTTATATGCCTTTTTGTATTTTTTTCCAGAATGTTTGTATTATGGTTGTGTGTAATTGTGTAGAATCCTTATGATTGTGTAAATTCTTGTGTGTATCTCTAGACATCTTCGTTCCTTGGAGACTGACCATCTTTTAAGTCTAAGGGACTGATTACCTCAGCTTCCACTGCCTCCAGCATAAAGTCTCAGTATTCACCTGAAAAAGTCACTGACCGATGACGCGTCCTCATGAATAAAGATAGCCAGGTATTACCTATGACTTACTCATCAACTTTCCCATGTACCGTCATGTACCGTACCACAGGTTCACGTTGGCTTAGCAGAATTCACCCAACTAGTTGTTTACAGTCGTGAGAATGATGTTCCAGAGGTATGGTGGGAATGTAGGTAGGATTCCGTGTTTTGGTTGTGTTGGGCGTAAGAGTCGTGATTTCAGCATTGCCTCCAAAACTTTCACATCTAGTACGACCTGAGGCCCATCTCTGGGGTGAGAATACACTGCGTCTGATGTTCCATCTTCAACTGGCTTTCTGGTTACCGCTTTTGCAATAGTTGTCCATCTTTTTCTGCAGTGCTATCTTCTCGCTGTTATAAAACTGGATTTTGTTCGTTGAATTCGTTGTATGTGATCTCAGGGGCACGACTGAAGTCTGCGTTGCTCATTTCGAATGCTTCCTAATGCTCTGATTTTCATTGGCATTGAAATAGGCACGATCTTGAGAACATCGACATAGTTTCTCTGAGGGTAACAACGATGAGAAGTCACGTATTTAAGACTGTATCTTTGTGTTCTGCCAGACCATTTCGAATGACGACAGGTAAACCTTTCTCCAAGTAGCTTATATCTGAATAAAAGACATCCCTCCCTGAACAGCCTATTCCCTGACCTCCCTGTTTAACTGTCCTCAGACCTCAACCCAAGCCAGATCTTTTATAAGTCACACTAACACACAAAACTGGGTAATGTTTGTCAGGAAATAGGACAAGTGTTTCTTGACGCGAGTCTTAGTCATATGATGACCCACAGCTGGAGTTTTTGGTCATCTGACCGAGGCCTTCCTCTGGCTTACCGGTCCACCTCTTTAAAAAATCATGGTTACGATTATAACCATTAATATATGGAACACACGAAGGTGAGAGAGCCAGTATATATATGAGAGGGAGACAGGGACGGGACAACGAGAGGAAGATAATGAGGTGATGGAGCCTGCAGTGTTAGGTAAATCTACTAACGTCAAGCGGAACCAGATAAGACAGTGGATTTGTATTATGTGGTGTAGCAAGTCTGTTTGTGAATGATTTTGAAAACCGATAAGTTGAAGAATTGAGACACTTATGCAACACATGGGAATCTTTATTGAAGAAACGTTTCGCCACACAGTGGCTTCATCAGTCCAATACAAAGTAGAAATGGGTAAGGAGAGGAGGAGATTGGGGTAATCAGTCCCTCAGCCTGGAGTCGATGTGTTCAGTCCATCAGTCTTGTAGGAAGTACAGCAGAGGGCCAGAGAAGTGGCTTATATAGTGTAGTCAGGTGGGTGGAAGCAATAGGAGGCGGGGTCACAGTGGTACCTGCCACTAGTGTAAGTAGATCTTCGTCCAAAAGTTGGACAAGTGTTGAAGAATTCCTTGTATCAAGATCCCATGATGCTGCAGTGTCTGACAGATGTGATGAATGGTTTTGAAAACCGACAAGTTGAAGAATTGAGACACTTATGCAACATATGGGAATCTGTATTGAGGAAACGTTTCCAGGCTGAGGGACTGATTACCCCAAACTCCTCCTCTCCTTACCCATTTCTACTTTGTATAAGACTGATGAAGCTACTGTGTGGCGAAACGTTTCTTCAATAAAGATTCCCATATATTGCATAAGTGTCTCAATTCTTCAGCAAGTCTCTTACCATCGTGGGATACCAGAAAATGTCCTTATAAAAGTCTGTCTCTATCCTCAGCAGTCGTGGTGACGGTCTTCCTTGATCGTAGCCCCAGGATCTACCTCGTAGTCTTGGGAAAGTTTACGAATATTGAGTTACATTGTCCAGCAATGGACTCAATGTGACGATGTACGCATCATTAGCGAAGTACTCGTTTCTGAAGTCAGGAAATATCCTTTTATCAGTGCATATAACACTAGTACTACCAGCATTGCTACTACTACTACTACTACTACTACTACTACTACTACTACTACTACTACTACTACTTCTACTACTACTACTACTACTACTACTACTACTTCTACTACTACTACTACTACTACTACTACTACTACTACTACTACTACTACTACTACTACTACTACTTCTACTACTACTACTACTACTACTACTACTACTACTACTACTACTACTACTTCTACTACTACTACTACTACTACTACTACTACTACTACTACTACTACTACTACTACTACTACTACTACTACTACCTCTACTACTCCAGTCTTCCCCTCGTCTCGACCTGTCTTCTAGTCTGCTTTTTCTCGTTGTAACGTTTCTGTCCAGTGAAGGGCCAAAACGTAACCTTAATTTCTTAATGCAGAAATGTGTTTGTTTTGTAAACTCACCCGAGATAACTGTGGTAAGGGTCTTCCTCGCCCTCACTAAACCACCTAATGATTCTAGTATCTGCGTAGTTAGAATCCCTTGGGATTCTAACTACGCAAGAGCGTAACTTGCGATGATAATCACGCTCTGGCTAACTCACTTACGTAACTACTGACGCAGGAGTCGTCAATTAGGTTTGACATACACGAAGCATAGCACTTAACTACTCGAAACCAAAAACATAGTTACTGTCTAACAAGTCTAGTTACTGTCAAACCATACCACGGGTGGGGATAGAACCCGCGGTTAGAGAGTCTCAAAACTCCAGACCGTTGCGTTAGCCACTGGACCAGCTAGCCACAATAAGATTCATCCAACTAGGTATAAATAAATAACTAAGTATATTTCTACACCATAGGAAGGTTAGCATAGGCCACCACTGTGACCACAAGTGCAAGTTTTTACAGACGAATCTCCAGCTGGCGTGGCCGTGACGAACTCTAGCTCAAGTCCCCTCACTGCGACGGTCTGGAGTTTTGAGACTCTCTGACCGCGGGTTCAAATCCCGCCCTTGGTATGGTTTGTTTGCAATCGTGTCATTACGATTTCGTGAGTCATGTTACTGTCATATGCAAAACAAAAGAGTAGCAAATGCTGAACACAAGACCGGATCGTCTTGGTATTTTCACGATGTTTCTAACAGAACTCTCCGAAACTATCATGGAAGGCAGGGTGCGAGAGGGTAAAAATACTCCGAGTGTGAAAAATTAGTAAGCCTTCAGGCAACGTTTCGCTCACCGTGTGTAGCTATATCAAGTTATGTTTAACCCTGTGGCAAGCTTTACCAGGTCATGTTTCACTCTTTGTAGAGCTTTAAGTCGAGGGTTTCATGAAGCTCTATACAGAGCGAAACGTTGTACCATTATCAGTTGTACACAATAACAGTTAATTAGATGTTTCTAACCCAGTTAATTTTGTTGGTTCTTTGTCAGCTGATCTTCGTGATGCAGCTGCTGAACGAACATCAGGGATCCGCTGACTTCAGCTTGTCCAGCTGGTTCATTCACGAGCCAGCTTGTCCAGCTGGCTCATGAATGACTGTAATATATTCTTGCTCACAGCTTTAACTGGTCCTTTATTATATTTTGATGTTATTCTTTAAAAAAAATGTACACGTTTGTGTTGCATCGTGTGCTACAAGGTTTCATTCTGTTATTTAGAGTTATGCCTGGAGACTGTTTTGGGGGTGAACGCCCCTGTGGCCCGGTCCATGACCAGGTTTTATTATGGAATTATTTAGAGCTTCAGCTGGAGAGGGAGATAGATAGATAGATAGATAGAGAGAGAGAGAGAGAGAGAGAGAGAGAGGGGCTTCAAACCTCTCCATCACTTCCTTGAGCTTCGTCTCATTTACATAAGAACAGACGCCGACAAACACAGCGGTCCTCACCCTCAAGTGTGTAATAACACTCAACTCTCCCTGCCTTCCTCCCTGCCTTCCTCCCTGCCTTCCTCCCTGCCTTCCTCCCTGCCTTCCTCCCTGCCTTCCTCCCTGCCTTCCTCCCTGCCTTCCTCCCTGCCTTCCTCCCTGCCTTCCACCCTGCCTCTCCCTCTCTCTCCCTCTCCCTCTCTCGCCCTCCTTCAACTTCTCTACCACTACATCTATGACTGTACTTTTCTCTCCCTCTCTCCCTCTTCCTTCCTCTCCCCCTCTCTTTCTACTTCTCCCTTCCTCCCTCCTTCTCTCCCTACTTCTCCCTTCCTCCCTCCTTCTCTCCCTACTTCTCCCTTCTTCTCTCCCTACTTTTCCCTTCCTCCCTCCTCTCCCTGCTTCTCCCTTCCTCCCTCCTTCTCTCCCTACTTCTCCCTTCCTCCCTCCTTCTCTCCCTGCTTCTCCCTTCCTCCCTCCTTCTCTCCCTACTTCTCCCTTCCTCCCTCCTTCTCTCCCTACTTCTCCCTTCCTCCCTCCTTCTCTCCCTGCTTCTCCCTGAACTCCCTCTCGTCCCAGATTAACCAAAAACTCACCTAACTCGGGAGGCAATGTATGCAAATCAGGTTTGAATTTATTAGTACTATATTTTGCGCATTATTTTTTTAATTTTATTGAGAATAGCTTCTGGAAGAGCATATGTATATATATATATATATATATATATATATATATATATATATATATATATATATATATATATATATATATATATATATATATATATATATATATATATACACACACGCACACACACACACACACACACACAATCTTTATTAGGAGGGGAAATGCATCTCAATTGTGGTGTTGTGGGTACTGAAAGTGGGTATGTGTGTGTCGTGGGTACCTGAGGACACACGTCTGGGGTAATCAGGAGATTGTCGTAAGTTAGGTCAGCGAGGTGGTCAATATTCTCTATATGCTGGTCTGCCTTTTGTGTTGCTGCCTGTGTATGGTCAGGGGTGAATAGTTTGATTTTGTTAATTACAACGTACGTGTGTGTGTGTGTGTGTGTGTGTGTGTGTGTGTGTGTGTGTGTGTGTGTGTGTGTGTGTGGACTGAACATAATTGTTCACATGCGTAGCATTCATAAGTATTGCATCATCTCCTTACTAATTGACAGGGAGGTGATGTACGCACCTCAGTAAGAACTCCGAACCCCTTCCATCCTCCGATAAGCTCTTGGGCTTATCAGAGGATGGAGTACCTGGGAGTATATGGGTTATTACCCCTATAGACACGTTAAAGACTCTGCTACGTGTAGACAGAAGCTCAAAAGATTAATTCGTCGTCTGTATATTTCGATCCTCTTCTGGGATCCTCCTCAGTAAATGAGGATCTCCTGAAGAGGACTCTAGAAGGGTTCGAAATATACAAATCAATTGGTCTTTGAGGTTCTGTCACCATATTGGTTATTACTGAGAACTGACAAGTGTTAAGTCTACTTTAGTTATATATATATATATATATATATATATATATATATATATATATATATATATATATATATATATATATATATATATATATATATATATATTCGTATATATATATATATTTCAAAACTGAAGGACTGATCACCTCAAAATTACTTCTACTACAGTCTCCAGTGATGTAACCGACTGAAGAAGCTAGCTGCTTAGGCGAAACTTTTCGTTAATGGAGATATCTAAGTGTTGCACATGCGTCTTGTACGTCAACTTGTCGGTATTGTATTGTATTCCATCAATAATAAGATATAATCAATGTTAATTGCTGCCTAGAGTCATTGATGATGACGGGCATTAATTAACATCCATGTGAAGGCCCCAAAACTCTCTAGTTTTCAGTCATCTTTGACAACGTCTTAAGATGCAAATTCGCCGGGTACTTATGTGACCCAAGTCACGTCTTGGTAAGGCTTGAAGACGGGGCAAACAGCACTTAGATGCAGTGGATATCCTTCACTACCCACATCTTATCGTCCACACTGTAGGCAGAGAACCTTTAGCTTTTTCTTTCCTTGAAACTAACTCCTACATAATACACAGTAACTCTTAATCAAGGTTGAGAAAACAGATATTTTCAGTTGATAGTCTCTCTGTGTAAACTTACATGCCCTATACTATCTGTCTTTCCCACGTACTTCCACGTACTTCCACGTACTCCCATGTATTCTGTTAGTCTTGATAAAGCCTTTGGGAAGAGGTTGGACAAGTGGGTGGGTGAGACTGGTTGGTTTTGAGGACCTACCTTGTATTAGCCAGTAGGTCTCCTGCAGTGTTCCTCCTTTCTTGTGTTCTTATATATAAGTTCTTGGTAGTTGTTTGGGCTTGAGAGAGGCCTGCCTTGTATGGGCCGGTAGGCCTGCTGCAGTGTTCCTCCTTTCTTGTGTTCTTATATATAAGTTCTTGGTAGTTGTTTGGGCTTGAGAGGGGCCTGCCTTGTATGGGCCAGTAGGCCTGCTGCAGTGTTCCTCCTTTCTTGTGTTCGTATATATAAATTCTTGGTAGTTGTTTGGGCTTGAGAGAGGCCTGCCTTGTATGGGGCTGTAGGCCTGCTGCAGTGTTCCTCCTTTCTTGTGTTCTTATATATAAGTTCTTGGTAGTTGTTTGGGCTTGAGAGAGGCCTGCCTTGTATGGGCAGTAGGCCTGCTGCAGTGTTCCTCCTTTCTTGTGTTCTTATATATAAGTTCTTGGTAGTTGTTTGGGCTTGAGAGAGGCCTGCCTTGTATGGGCAGTAGGCCTGCTGCAGTGTTCCTCCTTTCTTGTGTTCTTATATATAAGTTCTTGGTAGTTGTTTGGGCTTGAGAGAGGCCTGCCTTGTATGGGCAGTAGGCCTGCTGCAGTGTTCTTCCATGAAGACATCCACGGATCATAAATACCAATCCACCTTCTTTGTATTTTTGTTACATTGTAATTCTAAGATGAACATTAAAATGGTATACAATACCGACAGGTTGTTAGGTAAGACACACAGGCGCCAGTTAGGCAACTTTATTCCGAAACGTTTCGCCTACACAGTAGGCTTCTTCAGTCGAATACAGAAAGTAGGCAGGAGCAGTAGAGATGTGAAGACGATGTAATCAGTCCATCACCCTTGAAGTCGTAGAATTTGAGGTTGTCAGTCCCTCAGCCTGGAGAAGTTCAGTTCCATAGTCAGGAACTATCTGATATGGAATCGAACTTCTCCAGGCCGAGGGACTGACAACCTCAAATCTACGACTTCAAGGGTGATGGACTGATTACATCGTCTTCACATCTCTACTGTTCCTGCCTACTTTCTGTATTCGACTGAAGAAGCCTACTGTATAGGCGAAACGTTTCGGAATAAAGTTGCCTAACTGCTGCCTATGTGTCTTACCTACCAATTCTAAGATGGGAAAAGTGGTGTGGGAAGACAGATTTCGAGATACGAGACGGACGGATGGTAGAGAAAGCGATTTCTAGTGTGGAGTGAAAGTAAGAGAGGTGGAAGTCTAGAGAAGAAAGTCGAGAAACAGGAGAAAGATACAGAAGCCAGTCTTGTACAGAAAATTTAGAGATGTGACATAGCAAGAATGAATGGATTAGAAGCAAGAACAAACTAGAGGGAGTTTAGATATAAGAAAATATCAGTAGCACAGACTACCAAGCCTTTTCCACTGTCCTTTTCCACTGTCCTTTTCCACTGCCTTTTCCACTGTCCTTTTCCACTGTCCTTTTCCACTGCCTTTTCCACTGTCCTTTTCCACTGCCTTTTCCACTGTCCTTTTCCACTGTCCTTTTCCACTGCCTTTTCCACTGTCCTTTTCCACTGTCCTTTTCCACTGTCCTTTTTCCACTGCCTTTTCCACTGCCTTTTCCACTGCCTTTTCCACTGTCCTTTTCCACTGTCCTTTTTCACTGCCTTTTCCACTGTCCTTTTCCACTGCCTTTTCCACTGTCCTTTTCCACTGCCTTTTCCATTGTCCTTTTCCACTGCCTTTTCCACTGCCTTTTCCACTGTCCTTTTTCACTGCCTTTTCCACTGTCCTTTTCCACTGTCTTTTCCACTGTCCTTTTCCACTGCCTTTTCCAGTGTCCTTTTCCACTGTCCTTTTCCACTAGTTGTACTTATATTAAGTACAACTCGTACCCTTCATCAGATCAAATTTAAGAACTTTGTACTTTATCCCCAGTAAAATAATTACAGTCACTCCAGAACTCTGTGACTGACAGACTGATAAAACTATTAGGGTTGGAGATCTGCAGTAATCTTAATAGTAAGAAAGTGCCGGTACAAGCTTGGTCGGGTAATAGGACTTGAAGTCTTTCTGTTACACGAGGATCATTGAAAGTTAAGACACATGTGTAACATCTGTATGTCATCTGTACATCACCAAACAAGAATGCTTTAATACCCATAAAAAAGGAATTAAGACACATGTGCAACATCTGGGTATCTTTATTGTAGACGTTTCGCCATCCAGTGGCTTTATCAATACAAATTCCAGGACATAACTTGAAGACTGATTACCTCATCTTCTGTACATAGTTCTTCTGTCTTCAAGTTATGTCCTGGAATGTGTATTGATAAAGCCACTGGATGGCGAAACGTCTACAATAAAGATACCCAGATGTTGCACATGTGTCTTAATTTCATCTTGTTGGTATTGTATACCATTCTTGTACACCTTTAAAAGAGACCGAAATTAACCGTGTATATACATCGAGAAATGTATATACTTCTCGATGTATATATTCTTTGTGAGTGCTAGGACAAGGGCAGGTAAGGGATGGATTTTCGGGTCAGAGAATAAGAAACTGCCAATTATCTGTGACCTAAATTAACGTTCACTTAGTGCGGCCGTCAGCCTGACTCAGGTAACCCTGGTTGAACCTCCAGCCAGCTAATATTGTGAGGTCTGCCAGGGAGTGCATTTGGGTCCCGAGTTGTTTTCAAATCTTCGGTCCGGCGTGATCTCTACTTCGAATTAATTTTTATATGAAGGCAACGTCTGGCTCTATGTAGAGCTTTACTAAATCAAAATATAGTTCTATGCCAGATTGAAACATGCTGGTAAACAGCGGATCGAGTCCTCAATATTTTTCCTGCTAATTAACCCACATAATCACATCGGATATAATTCTCTTTTCCCACGAAAACACCCGAACTCAATAGATTTTTTCCGGGAAAACGTAGAGGACGCGGGTGTGACATGAACAACCCAGGAGGGTCAACACTGCCTCAAAGGTCACTGCTAAATACACATTTGTGACTGAAGATTAACAGCGGCATCCACGAAATGCCAGAGGAATTACCACGCCTGACTTGTGTTTCAGACCTCCCACCCTAGCCTACCTATCCCCAGGTCTACCTATCCCCAGGTCTACCTATCCCCAGGTCTACCTATCCCCAGGTCTTCCAATCCCCAGGTCTACCTATTCTCAGGTCTACCTGTTCCCAGGTCTACCTATCCCCAGGTCTTCCAATCCCCAGGTCTACCTATTCCCAGGTCTACCTATTCCCAGGTCTACCTATTCCCAGGTCTACCTATTCCCAGGTCTACCTATTCCCAGGTCTACCTATTCTCAGGTCTCCCTATCCAAGGAACTGACTGTATTTTAACAAAGGGAGGGACTGATCTCCTCTAAATTATCTCTCCGCTTCTACTGTCTCCTATGTTATATTCTGAATTGGACTAAAGAAGCCTGTTGTGTAGGCGAAACTTTTCAACAGTGAAGAAACGTGTCTTATTCAGCTTATCTGTATTGTTTCTCGTTATAGAATTTAATAGGCACAATATCGTGGCTAGAAAAATGCACAGACAACCCGCACGTAACTTACGAATACGTTTTGCCCTGACCTGGACCAATGACGACGTTTTGCACCGACCTGTACCAACGACGACGTTTCGCCCGACCTGGACCAACGACGACGTCTCGTCCTGACCTGAACCAACGACGACGTTTCACCCCGACCTGGACCTGACCTCTGTCTGTCTGTCTGTCTCTCTCTCTCTCTCTCTCTCTCTGTATATATATATATATATATATATATATATATATATATATATATATATATATATATATATATATATATATATATATAATGAAGTCATCACAGTTGAATAACTCTTCTGTGCTACATTGTATCTTCATTATGACGTATAACTTCGATATGTCAGGCCAAGGTGCTATCAGGAGGCAACCCCAGCGCGTCAGCAATGAAGTGTCAGCAGTGCTGGCGCTGAGTTATGTGAGGTGTGATGTGACAGCCCCCAATCTGACGTTACTGAGGCCAATGTGTCAGAGCTGACATCTCAATACAAGCCAGCGTCTCTTAAGATAGATGGAAGATGATCTATCGGGGAACTCCTTCAACGGGCCACTAAGGTTATCATGTCCAGTAAAATAATGATTTAACATTATTCATCTACAGTGTGCTTTAAAATATAATAATAATAATAATAATAATAATAATAATAATAATAATAATAATAATAATAATAATAATAATAATGATAGTGGATAAGGAGATCCCTAGTGTTTTCATAATAGATTTCTATGTACTTGTTCAATCTCTCTCTCCCTGTCACTACAAGTGACGTGTGTTCTGGTATACTCTGCTATTTTCTCTCTCTAGCGACTTGATAATGGTCTAGAAGAGACCGAAATGTTCTCTTAACTTTCTGAAGTGTCCATTAGTTGTGAATTGGTTCAGCAATGGTATTGTGGGTTATGTGTGAATTGTTCCATCTTATGTATTGTGGGTTATGTGTGAATTGTTCCATCTTATGTATTGTGGGTTATGTGTGAATTGTTCCATCTTATGTATTGTGGGTTATGTGTGAATTGTTCCATCTTATGTATTGTGGGTTATGTGTGAATTGTTCCATCTTATGTATTGTGGGTTATGTGTGAATTGTTCCATCTTATGTATTGTGGGCTAGGTGTGAATTGTTCCATCTTATGTATTGTGGGTTATGTGTGAATTGTTCCATCTTATGTATTGTGGGCTAGGTGTGAATTGTTCCATCTTATGTATTGTGGGTTATGTGTGAATTGTTCCATCTTATGTATTGTGGGTTATGTGTGAATTGTTCCATCTTATGTATTGTGGGTTATGTGTGAATTGTTCCATCTTATGTATTGTGGGTTATGTGTGAATTGTTCCATCTTATGTATTGTGGGTTATGTGTGAATTGTTCCATCTTATGTATTGTGGGTTATGTGTGAATTGTTCCATCTTATGTATTGTGGGCTAGGTGTGAATTGTTCCATCTTATGTATTGTGGGTTATGTGTGAATTGTTCCATCTTATGTATTGTGGGTTATGTGTGAATTGTTCCATCTTATGTATTGTGGGTTATGTGTGAATTGTTCCATCTTATGTATTGTGGGCTAGGTGTGAATTGTTCCATCTTATGTATTGTGGGTTATGTGTGAATTGTTCCATCTTATGTATTGTGGGCTAGGTGTGAATTGTTCCATCTTATGTATTGTGGGTTATGTGTGAATTGTTCCATCTTATGTATTGTGGGCTAGGTGTGAATTGTCCCATCTTATGTATTGTGGGCTAAGTATGAATTGTTCCATCTTATGTATTGTGGGTTATGTGTGAATTGTCCCATCTTATGTATTGTGGGTTATGTGTGAATTGTCCCATCTTATGTATTGTGGGTTATATGTGAATTGTCCCATCTTATGTATTGTGGGCTAGGTATGAATTGTTCCATCGTAGGTATTGTGAGTTAGGTGTGAATTAGATCAGCCATGGTATTGTGGGTTTGTGAATTTTTATATACTCTGTATTGTGATCGTTAATATTCCTAGAGCCAACCTACTTAGGGAGGTTGACTCTAGGAATAGAGTCCAAATCACAACTTGAGGCACTGAACAGAGGAAGAATCCTAGTCACCTCTTTGAGTACATCACACGGAATCTTAGCCACCCTCGAGCCATCTCGGAGAATCCTTACGCCACAAGCCGCCTGACCAGAAAAGCACCTACTTACACCCCAGCTTCGTGCTTCGTGACTCCTAAGGACGTGTGTATTGCCTACCCAACAAGGTTTTCAAAGGCAAACATGAATCACTGGTCTCTCTTTCACTCCTCTGAACTGGACAAGAGTCACTTGACTCGACCAAATGTAGCCTCTGTACCTCTTCATCAACAGCACCTCGTAAAACTCCGCCAGGAGCAGAGGTGAAGCGAAAAGCTGGGAAGCTTTTCACGGAGGGTGACTTGTTTTTTCACGCTGTTACCGGAGGGAGGAACGAGCCTTCCCCATTAAACAAGTCAACCAGAATATTTAGCGAACTTCCACGAAAGGAGAAACGTCGGTAATTATAAGCAATCTACTATCTACCAGTAAGTAGTAGATTAGTGGATATTAATATTATGTAGACAATAAAATTTTGAGATAGCATTTAATCTCGGTTATATTTTATTGAAAATTCTCTATAACCTTCGAGAATTAAGTTATCAAGGTATGAATGCTAAATTATAGAGGATTAAAATTATACAGTAATTTTGGTCTTAAAATTTAGAAAAATATTCTTTTTTGAGGGTTGAAAATAAAGAGTTTTTATAGTCAAGTGTAATGTGTTAATTATAATGTGTGAAGGTAATTATTGACGTTATTTACACACACACACACACACACACACACACACACACACACACACACACACACACACACACACACACACACACACACACACACACACACCATTTCAGCAAAGAAATAAAATAGACAAGTACACAGGGAAAAATCGAAGAAAACGAGAGAAAAACGAGAATAAAGACAGAGTGGATCTTGAGTTCAACTCCATGATCAGAAGTGACTTTAATTCTTGCTTGGTACCCAGATAAAATCTATTTCATTAACTGGTGGTGGTGGTGGTAGTGGTGGTGGTGGTGGTGGTGGTGGTGGTGGTGGTGGTGGTGGTGGTGGTGGTGGTGGTGGAGGTGGTGGTGGTGGTGGTGGTTGTGGTGGTGGTGGTGGTGGTGTTGGTGGTGGTGGTGGTGTTGGTGGAGGTGGTGGTGGTGGTGGTGGTGGAGGTGGTGGTGGTGGTGGTGGAGGTGGTGGTGGTGGTGGTGGTGGTGGTGGTGGTGGAGGTGGTGTTGTTGGTGTTGGTGGAGGTGGAGGTGGTGATGGTGATTTTTTGTTTTAAATTTTCTTAATTAAAGAACAGCATCACCATCACCACCACCACCACCACTATCACCACCACTATCACCACCATCACCACCACCACTATCACCACCACTATCACCATCACTATCACCACCATCACCACCACCACCACCACCACTATCACCACCACTATCACCATCACTATCACGACCATCACCACCACCACCACTACTATCACCACCACTATCACCATCACTATCACCACCACTATCACCATCACTATCACCATCACTATCACCACCATCACCACCACCACCACTACTTTCACCATCACTATCACCACCACTATCACCATCACTATCACCACCACTATCACCACCACTATCACCACCACTATCACCACCACTATCACCATCACTATCACCACCACTCACCACCTCTATCACCACCACTATCACCATCACTATCACCACCACTATCACCATCACTATCACCATCACTATCACCACCACCATCACCACCACCACCACTACTTTCACCACCACTATCACCATCACTATCACCACCACTATCACCACCACTATCACCATCACTATCACCACCACTATCACCATCACTATCACCATCACTATCACCATCACTATCACCACCATCACCACCACCACCACTACTTTCACCATCACTATCACCACCACTATCACCATCACTATCACCACCATCACCACCACCTACACTACCATACCCTACCCTACTCTCTTAGTGTGATTACTCCCATAGAGGTAATTATCCAAAATAATCCAAGAAAGTCTTCAGGTAATCATCTAGCACCCAGGTACCTATTTACTGCTAGGTGAGCAGGGGTAATGATGCTTTCCCATACATCTTACCCTACCCCGGATGCCACCCACAATAGTAAATACACCCAGGTACCTATTTACTGCTAGGTTAACAGGGACAGCAGTTGTAAAGACGCCTTTCCACACGTCTCATCCCTACCCAGGATGCCACCCACAACTGTCATCTAACACCCAGGTACTTATTTACCGAACAGGGGCAGCACGCGTATAGAAACCTACGAATACGTCTCCACTCATTCGGGGTTCGACCCTGGATCTTTAAGAACTAACAGAGAAGAATTTCCTTAAATCGACCTCCAGTTACGAGTTTCAGGGTAAGACAGGAATTAGTAGAGAAGAATTTCCTTAAATCGACCTCCAGTTACGAGTTTCAAGGTAAGACAGGAATTAGTAGAGAAGAATTTCCTTAAATCGACCTCCAGTTACGAGTTTCAGGGTAAGACAGGAATTAGTAGAGAAGAATTTCCTTAAATCGACCTCCAGTTACGAGTTTCAGGGTAAGACAGGAATTAGTAGAGAAGAATTTCCTTAAATCGACCTCCAGTTACGAGTTTCAACGTAAGACAGGAATTAGTAGAGAAGAATTTCCTTAAATCGACCTCCAGTTACGAGCTTCAGGGTAAGACAGGAATTAGTAGCGAATTAAGATTTTGAAAAAAAAAATATTAATGAGAGACGAAGGAGGATTTGAACACTTTCTCTGTCCACACAAGCAGCACGTACACTCCTGAACACTGAGGTGCAAGTAGACTAAACCCCAGGTAGATTGTGGCTGCAGTAGATTAACCAGGAAGTAGACTTCCGACACAAAAAATTTAACAAACGGATTTGCTGTATACGAGGAATATTTTAATATTTACTGGAGGTTCAGTAGATAGACTCACAAGTAGATTGGAGGTTCAGTAGATAGACTTACAGGTAGATTCAGGCTCAGTAGATAGAGTCACAAGTGGATTGGAAGTTCAGTAGATAGACTCACAGGTAGATTCAGGTCCAGTAGATAGTCACAAGTAGATTGGAGGTTCAGTAGATAGACTCACAAGTAGATTGCAGGTCCAGTAGTTAGACTTACAAATAGACTGAATATCTAGTAGATAGATTTACAAGTAGAATATATATATATATATATATATATATATATATATATATATATATATATATATATATATATATATATATATATATATATATATATATGCATGTATGTATGTATGTATGTATGCAAAATAACCACTGTGAAAAAATGGTGAATCTTCAAGCGCTTTCGTGGATTTTCGACACATTCCAGTCCCATCATTCGATACGTCAGTGCCAGCAACCCGTCATTCTCACGTGTACATAGAAGGTAAAATGGATTTCCATCAAACATCAGCAGTCAGGGAATTGATGGAACGGGGAGCGATGAAGCAAAGGTTAAGCTAACAAACTCTACAAAGGTAAACACCTACACACGCTCTGCCCTTACAGAGGTGAGGGTGGAGAGGTAGAGATGCAAGTGATGGAAGGTGTTGGAGATGGAGCAGTGATGGAAGGTGTTGGGGAAGGAGCAGTGATGGTAGGTGTTGGGGTGTAGTAGTGATGGAAGGTGTTGGGATGTAGTAGTGATGGAAGGTGTTGGGGTGTAGCAGTGATGGAAGGTGTTGGGGTGTAGCAGTGATGGAAGGTGTTGGGCTGTAGCAGTGATGGAAGGTGTTGGGGTGTAGCAGTGATGGAAGGTGTTGGGCTGTAGCAGTGATGGAAGGTGTTGGGGAAGGAGCAGTGATGGTAGGTGTTGGGGTGTAGCAGTGATGGAAGGTGTTGGGCTGTAGCAGTGATGGAAGGTGTTGGGGTGTAGTAGTGATGGAAGGTGTTGGGGTGTAGTAGTGATGGAAGGTGTTGGGGTGTAGTAGTGATGGAAGGTGTTGGGGTGTAGTAGTGATGGAAGGTGTTGGGGTGTAGTAGTGATGGAAGGTGTTGGGGTGTAGTAGTGATGGAAGGTGTTGGGGTGTAGTAGTGATGGAAGGTGTTGGGGTGTAGCAGTGATGGAAGGTGTTGGGGTGTAGTAGTGATGGAAGGTGTTGGGAAGGAGCAGTGATGGTAGGTGTTGGGGTGTAGTAGTGATGGAAAGTGTTGGGGTGTAGCAGTGATGGAAGGTGTTGGGGTGTAGCAGTGATGGAAGGTGTTGGGGTGTAGCAGTGATGGAAGGTGTTGGGGTGTAGCAGTGATGGAAGGTGTTGGGCTTTAGCAGTGATGGAAGGTGTTGGGGAGTAGCAGTGATGGAAGGTGTTGGGGTTTAGCAGTGATGGAAGGTGTTGGGGTGTAGCAGCGATGGAAGGTGTTGGGGTGTAGCAGTGATGGAAGGTGTTGGGGTGTAGCAGTGATGGAAGGTGTTGGGGTTTAGCAGTGATGGAAGGTGTTGGGGTGTAGCAGTGATGGAAGGTGTTGGGGAGTAGCAGTGATGGAAGGTGTTGGGGAAGGAGCAGTGATGGAAGATGCTGGAGAAGGAGCAGTGATGGAAGGTGTTGGAGAGTAGCAGTGATGGAAGGTGTTGTAGAGGGAGCAGTGATGGAAACTGTTGGAGAAGGAGCACTAATGGCATTGTAGAAACACACTGAATCTCCAACACTTCTGGAAATATTTGACCTAGAACACCAGTTTCTTTGCACTTTTGAAAATGTGAGAAACTTCTGTGTTTCAGTAACTAAATTACCTGAAACACAACTTTGAATCCTTCTTAGCTAAGCTTTTCAGCTGAAATTTGGCTAAATATCAGATATATATCAGTGTTGTTCCAGACACTGGTGAGGAAACCCCTCAAGGAAGGTTCCTTGATGTTAGTGAGGGGCTCTTAATTTAGGGAATTGGATCTGTGCTCCAGTTCCCCGAATTAAGCCTGAATGCCTTCCACATCCCCTTCCCCAGGCGCTGTATAATCCTCCGGGTTTAGCGCTTCCCTTGATTATAATAATAATAATTGTGAGGAAATCTGTTGCTTGTAGAACGAGATGTTGCTGGTAGAGCTTTTCACTCTGTGTAGAGCTTTCTCAAGTAATGTTTCTAGAGCTTTTTCAAGTTTCACTCTGTGTAGAGCTTTCTCAAGTAATGTTTCACTCTAGAGCTTTTTCAAGTTTCACTCTGTGTAGAGATTTCTCAAGTCATGTTTCGCTCTGTATAGAGCTTTTTCAAGTCATGTTTCACTAGGTGAAGAAGTTTTTCAAGTCATGTTTCGCTCTGTATAGAGGTTTCTCAAGTTATGTTTCACTCTATTTAGAGCTTTCTCAAGTCATATTTCACTCTGTATAGAGGTTTCTCAAGTCATGTTTCACTCTATTTAGAGCTTTCTCAAGTCATATTTCACTCTGAATAGAGCTTTTTCAAGTCATGTTTCACTCGATGCAGAACTTTTTCATGTTTCACTCTGTATAGAGCTCTTTCAAGTCTGTACAAAGCTTTATTGAGTCAAATATTTCACTCTGTGTAATACAGTATTAAGCCATGCCATGATTAAGCTCTATACAGAGTGTAACTCTATCCTAATACCAGGTTAATCCTCCTACCTCTGTGCCTGTCTTCCCATCGAGGGTAAATGAATTATCGGTCTCATAATTTTTTCCCTCTATAAACAAGAGTGTGGACTTGGAGGGCAGTAAGTTGACGTGAAGACCACTTGTTAACCTTGGTCGATCAGCTGAATCACCACGACCCATCTTCCTCTGAGACACACTCCACTCTAAGACAATGTCGTTTGTAAGAGTGACCTCGTATAAGAGAATTCCAACGTTAGACCATCTTTTTTGAGACAATCCTTACATATATATATATATATATATATATATATATATATATATATATATATATATATATATATATATATATATATATATATATATATATATATATATATGAGACAATAAGGGTTCATTGAATTTATCTAAGTCTTAAAGTCACCTTTCTAACGCTTGGGAAATCTTACGAGGCCTTGAGGTCACCTTTCTACAACCTGGGAAGTCTTGTGAAGCCTTTAAGTCACCTTTCTAACGCTTGAGAAATCTCACGAAGCCTTGAGTTCACCTTTGTACAGGTTGGGAAGTCTCGTGAGGCCGTGATGTCACTGTCTACCGCTTTCGCCTATGGGAAGTCTGGGGCTCACTGAGGTAATGAGGAGAGAAGCTGACAGTGCCTCGCTAACAGCTGCTGGAGAGTACTTGAGAGGTCAACATCAATTGACACCGAGCTGCCTTCACTAACACTGAGTGACCGCCACTCAGGAACACGGAGTGACCACAACTCAAGAGCTACTCAAACGGGAACAAGTCACTGTGTGGGAGAGAAAGGTGGTCTGGCTTAGTAAAGAAACTGGGAGCTGAGATGGAAGGAAGAAGTGGTATGACGTAAGTTGTTGGGGTGAGTGAGAAGTGTGTTGAGAGAGGCAACGAAAGAAGAATAAGAGAGAGGAGGAATATAGCAGGGATTAACTGGGGGAGTTGGGATGCTAGAGGTAAAGGAAGGGATGGTTGGTTCAAGGTGGAAGAAGACACCAGACAATCGATGGATGGGGTGGGGAAGGGATTACAAGACGATAGGGAATAGACGAACTGCTGATTGGATTGGAGATGTTGGAGGCTGTGGAAAGAGATGGGAACGGCAGGGAGTTGAAACTGGAGGAAAGAAAAGAATGGAGGCATAAGAGAATAAGAAACGGCAAGTTGAGTCAATGGAAGTTGGAAGAAATTTTAGTAAGGGAAATAGATCCTGGGAGTACATGGAAGAACATGGGAGTTAACTATCCATCTAATCGTAGATAGCACTTGTATAGCTGGTTCATAAATAACCGAACTGCCCTTCCACTTTAAGCTACAATGGGCAGTTAGTCCCATTCTTATATGTACTTTGTTTTACAATAAACTTCTTTACACTCGTTCATGTTGCATCTCCTGCCTCGAAGTTTTATGCCATTTTTTCAAGTTATGGACTCATTCAGAACTCTTGGAATAACTTAAAGACCTGAGTGGGATTATGAAATCTTTGTTTCCCAGAAAATTAAAGATTTCTGTGAGTCCCTAGTCATTTTATAGTTCTCAGAGCATTGATTGTTATTATTATTATTATTATTATTATTTAGTAGTAGTAGTAGTAGCTGTAGTAGTAGCTGTAGTAGTAGTAGTAGCAGTTGTAGTAGTAGTAATTGTAGTAGTATTAATGGTATTGTAATTATTATTATTATTATTATTATTGTTATTATTATTTTTAGTAGTAGTAGTTTACATAAGAAACTAAGTCTCACACACACAAAGGCATCAATTCACGGAAAAGCATGAACAACCCCCTAAAAAACACACCATACGAACTGTTCCAGCAGTTGGGGAAGGGAAGAGAAGTCTCAGTCACGATTCTCTAGCCTTGAAGGATCCCAATGATAGAGATTACATCCACGACATCCTACCAGAGTCCTGCGCCTTTACACCAAAATTCATGGAAGTTGATCGAGTTTGCTTCTCGGAAGTAAGTCAGAACGTGACATCTGCTGATGAACTGACCGGCTGTGTTCTCACGCTTAGCTGGAAAAAAATCTTTGATTCTGGTGTGTTTCGTCCAAATGGCGTACTGGTGACAGTGGTGAGGTGGTGAAACGTTCGTAGGAGAAGGTTTAGCTGCGTCACTGTTTCGCTCAGGGTAGGTCTTTATCGAATCATGTTGCGATCTGTGTGGAGCTTTATTGAAACATGTTTCACTCTGTGTCAGAGATTTATCAAGTCATGTTTCACTCTGTGTAGAGATTTATCAAGTCATGTTTCACTCTGTGTAGAGATTTATCAAGTCATGTTTCACTGTGTGTAGAGATTTATCAAGTCATGTTTCACTCTGTGTAGAGATTTATCAAGTCATGTTTCACTGTGTGTAGAGATTTATCAAGTCATGTTTCACTCTGTGTAGAGATTTATCAAGTCATGTTTCACTCTGTGTAGAGATTTATCAAGTCATGTTTCACTCTGTGTAGAGATTTATCAAGTCATGTTTCACTCTGTGTAGAGATTTATCAAGTCATGTTTCACTCTGTGTAGAGATTTATCAAGTCATGTTTCACTCTGTGTAGAGATTTATCAAGTCATGTTTCACTCTGTGTAGAGATTTATCAAGTCATGTTTCACTCTGTGTAGAGATTTATCAAGTCATGTTTCACTGTGTGTAGAGATTTATCAAGTCATGTTTCACTCTGTGTAGAGATTTATCAAGTCATGTTTCACTCTATGTAGAGATTTATCAAGTCATGTTTCACTCTGTGTAGAGATTTATCAAGTCATGTTTCACTGTGTGTAGAGATTTATCAAGTCATGTTTCACTGTGTGTAGAGATTTAGCAAGTCAAGGGATAATGCACCTAGAACCCTTTCCCCAACCAGTAAGCCAGCTCTCCTGTCTTCCCCAACCAGTAAGCCAGCCCTTCTGTTTTCCCCAACCAGTAAGCCAGCCCTCCTGTCTTCCTCAACCAGTAAGCCAGCCTTCCTGTCTCTTCCCCAACTAGTAAGCCAACCCTCCTGTCTTCCCCAACCAGTAAGCCAGCCTTTCTGTCTTCCCCAACCAGTAAGCCAGCCCTCCTGTCTTCCCCAACCAGTAAGCCAGTCTTCCTGCCTTTTCCCCAACCAGTAAGCCAGTTCTCCTTCCTCTTTCCCAACCAGTAAGCCAGCCCTCCTGCCGCTTCCCCAACCAGTAAGCCATCCCTCCTGCCTCTTCCCGAGCCAGTAAGCCCATTTCCCAACAATTAACCCAGCCATACCACCTATTTTCCATCCAGCAGCCTGGCTTTTCCATCCTCGTCTTCATTCCTTCCTCCCCAAAATCCTAAAATTTGTCCAGAGCTCAGTTATCGAAGCCGCCGAAATTCACGCTAAAATATTTATAAATCTTTAAAACGAATTCAGAATATGGTAATTCGTACCCAGCAGGGAAGCTGCGGGCTTCCCCGCTGAGACCAAATAAGCCAAATAAGAGATGCAACGGTGATAACTAGCTTGTTCGTATCGTTGCATTCTCCCATTCAGCACCGAAGCTCTTGCAATTTCTCAATCATTTACACTTCAGTGTAGTTTTACGGTAACTAAGAATGATATTAAGAATGTAGGGAGAGGTTTTTCGTGGTGGATTTTAGGGAAGTGATGGTTCGAAAGAGAATGGGTGTAAAGTTCAAGGAGTTCGGACGTATTGGCTTCATTTTTGTAAACAAAGCCGCCATATTCTCCTCGTATACAAGGGCTCGATACGGCGCAACCTTTCACTGGCCCTATAATTCCAAAACAAGAAGTATGCTGGATATTACTTAATGATTCCACTCTTTCTATTGCAGTGTTTTTTCCCGTACTCACCTAATTGTGGTTGCAGGGGTCGAGACTCAGCTCCTGGCCCCGCCTCTTCACTGATCGCTGGTAGGTCCTCCCTGCTCCATGTATGTGTGTGTGTGTGTGTACTCACCTAGTTGTACTCACCTAGTTGAGGTTGCGGGGATCGAGTCCGAGCTCCTGGCCCCGCCTCTTCACTGATCGCTATTAGGTCACTCTCCCTGATCCGTGAGCTTTATCATACCTCTGCTTAAAGCTATGTATGGATCCTGCCTCCACTACATCGCTTCCCAAACTATTCCACTTACTGGCTACTCTGTGGCTGAAGAAATACTTCCTAACATCCCTGTGATTCATCTGTGTCTTCAACTTCCAACTGTGTCCCCTTGTTACTGTGTCCAATCTCTGGAACATCCTGTCTTTGTCCACCTTGTCAATTCCTCTCAGTATTTTTTATGTCGTTATCATGTCTCCCCTATCTCTCCTGTCCTCCAGTGTCGTCAGGTTGATTTCCCTTAACCTCTCCTCGTAGGACATACCTCTTAGCTCTGGGACTAGTCTTGTTGCAAACCTTTGCACTTTCTCTAGTTTCTTTACGTGCTTGGCTAGGTGTGGGTTCCAAACTGGTGCCGCATACTCCAATATGGGCCTAACGTACACGGTGTACAGGATTCCTTATTAAGATGTCGGAATGCTGTTCTGAGGTTTGCTAGGCGCCCATATGCTGCAGCAGTTATTTGATTGATGTGCGCTTCAGGAGATGTGCCTGGTGTTATACTCACCCCAAGATATTTTTCCTTGAGTGAGGTTTGTAGTCTCTGGCCCCCTAGACTGTACTCCGTCTGCGGTCTTCTTTGCCCTTCCCCAATCTTCATGACTTTGCACTTGGTGGGATTGAACTCCAGGATCCAATTGCTGGACCAGGTCTGCAGCCTGTCCTGATCCCTTTGTAGTTCTGCCTGGTCCTCGATCGAGTGAATTCTTCTCATCAACTTCACGTCATCTGCAAACAGGGACACCTCAGAGTCTATTCCTTCCGTCATGTCGTTCACAAATATCAGAAACAGCACTGGTCCTAGGACTGACCCCTGTGGGACCCCGCTGGTCACAGGTGCCCACTCTGACACCTCGCCACGTACCATGACTCGCTGCTGTCTTCCTGACAAGTATTCCCTGATCCATTGTAGTGCCTTCCCTGTTATCCCTGCTTGGTCCTCCAGTTTTTGCACCAATCTCTTGTATGGAACTGTGTCAAACGCCTTCTTGCAGTCCAAGAATATGCAATCCACCCACCCCTCTCTCTCTTGTCTTACTGCTGTCACCATGTCATAGAACTCCAGTAGGTTTGTGACACAGGATTTCCCGTCCCTGAAACCATGTTGGCTGCTGTTGATGAGATCATTCCTTTCTAGGTGTTCCACCACTCTTCTCCTGATAATCTTCTCCATGATTTTGCATACTATACATGTCAGTGACACTGGTCTGTAGTTTAATGCTTCATGTCTGTCTCCTTTTTTAAAGATTGTGACTACATTTGCTGTCTTCCATGCCTCAGGCAATCTCCCTGTTTCGATAGATGTATTGAATATTGTTGTTAGGGGTACACATAGTGCCTCTGCTCCCTCTCTCAATACCCATGGGGAGATGTTATCTGGCCCCATTGCCTTTGAGGTATCTAGCTCACTCAGAAGCCTCTTCACTTCTTCCTCGGTTGTGTGCACTGTGTCCAGCACATGGTGGTGTGCCCCACCTCTCCGTCTTTTTGGAGCCCCTTCTGTCTCCTCTGTGAACACTTCTTTGAATCTCTTGTTGAGTTCCTCACATACTTCTCGGTCATTTCCTGTTGTCTCTCCTCCTTCCTTCCTTAGCCTGATTACCTGGTCCTTGACTGTTGTTTTCCTCCTGATGTGGCTGTACAACAGTTTCGGGTCAGATTTGGCTTTCGCTGCTATGTCATTTTCATATTGTCTTTGGGCCTCCCTTCTTATCTGTGCATATTCGTTTCTGGCTCTACGACTGGTCTCCTTATTCTCCTGGGTCCTTTGCCTTCTATATTTCTTCCATTCCCTAGCACACTTGGTTTTTGCCTCCCTGCACCTTTGGGTAAACCATGGGCTCATCCTGGCTTTTTCATTATCCCTGTTACCCTTGGGTACAAACCTCTCCTCAGCCTCCTTGCATTTTGTTGCTACATATTCCATGAACTCATTAACTGGCTTCCCTGCCAGTTCTCTGTCCCGCTGAACCCCATTCAGGAAGTTCCTCATTCCTGTGTAGTCCCCTTTCTTGTAGTTTGGCTTTATTCGTCCTGGCCTTCCTGCTTCTCCCTCCACTTGTAGCTCTACTGTGTATTCGAAGCTTAAAACCACATGGTCACTGGCCCCAAGCGGTCTTTCATATGTGATGCCCTCGATATCTGCGCTACTCAAGGTGAATACTAAGTCTAGCCTTGCTGGTTCATCCTCTCCTCTCTCTCTTGTAGTGTCCCTTACGTGTTGGTACTTGAAGTTTTCCAGTGTGTGTGTGTGTGTGTGCGTGTGTGTGTGTGTTTGTGTGTGTTTGTATGTGTGTTTGTGTATGTGTGTGTGTGTGTGCGTGTGTGCGTGTGTGTATGTGTGTGTGTGTGTGTGTGTGTGTGTGTGTGTGTGTGTGTGTGTGTGTGTGTGTGTGTCTGTGTGTGTGTGTCTGTGTGTACTCATCCATATGTGGTTGAAGGGGTCGATTCATATTTCCTGTGTGTGTCAAAAATTCCATTACAAATACCTCATCCAACAACTCGGATCTGGGGCATATGCTCAAGGGCATTACCCCTCTGAACAGCATCACTGAGTCGCTGAAACAGAAAACTAGCCGCCCTGGGATTCTTAGTTCCCCTGACGAGTCTTTTACCTAGATCCTTAAAGAACTTAGATGAGCTCCTTTCCCCATGATCCGAAGCTCTCTGAGCCTATTAAAACAAACATATAATGATGTGCTAGTTTACAATACTTTCTAGATTTCTAGGACCCCCTGAAGCTGGCAGCTGCCCCTCCTTACTCTCTGTTGTATTGGAGATAAGTATCAGCCAATACTGACACTCCTATATAGTCCCACACCATCTGCTTACCATCTGCTGAGGCTTGAAAGATGATTCCATTGCTTCTTCCTTAAGTGGATGTGACTTGGACATGACTGGCTTGGGCCAGTAGGTGAGTAAGTCCTGCTTAGCATGGGCCAGCAGGCCTGTTGCAGTGCTCCTTCTTATGTGACCTCTTGCTGAAAATGGTGTAAATTATCGACAAAGTCAAAGTCACAGACCGGGCCGCGGGGGCGTTGACCCCCGGAACTCTCTCCAGGTAAACTCTAGGTTAACACACATGTTTTACTGATTGAGACACTTATGCATGATATGGGAATCTATACTGAAGAAACGTTTCGCCACACAGTGGCTTCATCAGTCCGATACAAAGCAGAAAGGTGTAAGGAGAGGGGGATTTTGAGGCAATCAGTCCCTCAGCCTGGAGACGATGTGTTAAGTCCATTAATCTTGTAGAAAGTGATTCCAGGCTGAGGGACTGATTACCTCAAAAATTGTATTTAGCTGAAGAAGTCTGCTGTGTAGGCGAAACGTTTTTATCTACAATAAAGACTCTGTTAGTTGCCATCGGATCTTCATAGTCGAGTCTGGACAAATTATAAGAGTAAGCCAATAGGAGAGTAGCTCCAATACAGGGAATCAAGAGCCCTTCACCAGCCTCAAGGAACACCCCTTGATGGGGTTTATTGTTTGGATCAAGAGCCCTTAAGTAATGTACTCTTAGGATAACTTTGCAGACAAGAGCACCATTGTAAAAATGGAATCACTGTTCATTAATGCGTTTGTTCCTATTAGTCAGCAGTCCTATTAGTCAGCAGCCCTTTTAGTCAGCAGCTCTATTAGTCAGCAGTTCTATTAGTCAGCAGCCCTGTTAGTCAGCAGCCCTATTAGTCAACAGTCCTACTAGTCAGCAGTCCTATTAGTCAGCAGTCCTATTAGTCAGCAGTCCTATTAGTCAGCAGTCTTATTAGTCAACAGAAGACAGAGTAACACAGACCAGGTAGTAACCAGCTGAATTCTCCACCATTCTCAGCTATCCTCTCTCATTATCTCTACATAAATCACGAAAAAATTCCCCACCGGGAAAAAATCAGACACAATTCCCTTGAGATATCATCTTGCAAGGCCTTAATGCATGTTGCAGGGTGGTAAAGCCAGTGATATGGTAATTGTAGGTTGAGTAACCATGGTTGTAAATGTCAACAGTAGCGCTTGCAAGGACCAGTATAAGCGCCTAAACAGCTTTTCTACTATAGAAATTGCCTCACCGTATATAGAAGCTAGAGTTATCTTGCTTGTAGTTTCTGGTGATTTTCAGTATAGTAGCTATCGTGTAATCACAGTTGACTGAGCGTAAATGGTTGCTAGGTGATATATGTCCTGGTTTAATGTTCGGAATTTATGCCTTTTTGTCGCAATTATAGATTTAGAGGGTATTTACGGCAGCCTGGTATGATAAGCTTCTACACCAGCATTGAAATCTCCTGTGATATGCCCTGTTACTCTCCCTTTCCTCCTCTTCCTTAACAATGCCCTCCCCCCCATTCTGTCACTCTCCCTCTCTCTCCCAACTTTTCTATCCTTGGGTCACACACCTAGATAATGCATGATTGTCCTTAATCTAGGTAAAAATAGACAGCTTTCAGCTGGAGGCATTAATTAAGGAGAGGTAGTTTTAGCCCAAGTGTTCTGATTCCATCTCTTCTATTAATTCCATGTTATTTTTCCTTTCAGGTATTTATATCTTTCTCCCAGTTTTCACGCCATCAGTGGCTGGAGGGAGTGGAGGGTAGAGAGAGAGCCTTCTGGTTTACTAACCTAGCTTTACATAACTAATTAAGATATGGTAATAATTTGGCGGAAGGTATATAGTTCTCAGCAGATAGTCTCAGTGTAGACTTCCAAGTCCCTACAACCACGGTGCTCTCAACACCACCTCCAAGGCTGAGGGACTGATTACCTCATCTTTTGTATATAGTTCTTCTGTTTTCTTGTTATGTCCAAGAATCTGTATTGATAAAGCCACTGGATGGCGAAACGTCTACAATAAAGATAACCAGATGTTGCACAAGTGTCTTAACTTTCATCTTGTCGGTATTGTATACCTGTCTTGCATCCCTTGCTATCTGTCTTTCCCATGTACTCCCTCATTCTCTAGTGCATGAGTTTTTAGTCTTTTTATGATTACAGACCCCCATGCATTGCCCAGTATGTCCTCATACCTCCTTCGCCAGCATGTCGAAATCATCACCAGTCCTAACCATACCACGGGCGGGGATAGAACCCGCCCGTGGTATGGTTTGTTTGCAATCATGTCATTACGATTTCGTGAGACATCACCAGTCCTGTTTAGAGATCGAGTCCCATACTAGGGGTATGGATCCCCCCTGGTTAAGAACCCCTGATCTAGTGTCTCCTGCCTTTAATCCTGTTACAGTCTGCCTTCCTCCATCCTCCTGTTCTCCCTCCTTGCTTCCTTCTATAGTCACTTTGCTTACATTATCAGCGTTTCCTGCCTTTCCATCTCTATAATGTCTTTCCTTCCCTTCCTGTTCTCTCCCACCATTCCTTCCTCTAGATCCCTACTGTGCTTCATGTCTGTGTGGATCTGACCTTATTCGTACATCAAAACGTACAATTTTACACGCTCGTGAGACATACTGGAGTTCACACACTCATGAGGACAGAGGCGTTGTTTCTCGGCGCAATTATCAAGAAGAAACAAACTCATAAACCACCATGAAGACATCAAAACACAACGCAGAGAATATTAAACAGGACCAAAACATCCCAAAAGGGGATAAAAATATGCCAGGCACATCTCGCAACAATTTGATACTTACCTGTACCATACCTGTGACCTGTTTTGAGAGACAGTCTACCACTCCCTGGTTGTTAGCTGCCTGCTTAACTAGGCTGTTTCTGCTAGCGTCCTGTAGAGCTTCATAGTTATTAAAACCTGGTTTATACAGGTAAGTTGAGCAGGTAATGTTTACGTTTATTCTTGCAAGTCACCAAATATATAAATAATACTTTAATAATAATAATAGAAATAATATTATTACTATTATTCTACTACTGCTGCTACTACTACTACTACTACTACTACTACTAAATAATAATGATAATAAGACGCTCACACACACACACGTAGTGGATGCAGGATCCATACATAGCTTTAAGATTAGGTACAATAAAGCCCTTGAAATAAGGCTAGCGTGCATCTAGTAGCGTCTAGCGAAGAGGCGAGTCCAGAATATATGACTTGACTACTGCAACCACAAATAGGCGAGCACACACACACACACACACACACACACACACACACACACACACACACACACACACACACACACACA